>NW_027105405.1:77469-78095 GCF_000696795.3 Halyomorpha halys | reverse complement strand
ATATAGTATAGAATAATATACATTATTCTAAGGTACAAAAGACCAAACTATTTACAATTCTTTGACTATTTCACAATCAAAAAACAAAACAAAAAAACCATCGATTTGGCAGAAATATAAAAAGTTTGTAACCACATTTTCAAAAGTATTTTGTGTAGAAAACTCTTTCATTTTTATCTGTTTTTCAATAATTCTAAAACTATACATCATATGGAATATTGAACAGTAGATCTTCGTTTGTTAGATAATTAAATTTTTAAGTTCGTTCGATAATAATAATGTTAATAATTTTAATCGTACCAATATTTGTGAAAATATAGAAATGGTTGAAGTCTTTTAAGTGCGATACACCAAATATGAAGCTATGAGAGCAAATAGTCCTTGATAAATCAGTTAAGAAAACAAAAGGGACTTTATTTTTATTGCCTTTAGCGTACTTACTCAGCCTCCACTGGTTCATTCCAGATGACAAAATCATCAGAGGGCTGTGCTGGGATCTCGAAGGGCGATAAAGAAGTTTAAACAAAAGGATAAAGAAGGCTCAAAGACCCTTAGGTATATATAGATTGTAAGTATTGTATATAATTTATTTTACTTAATTTGATTATATTCATTTCATTTATTTA
>NW_027105405.1:70280-77294 GCF_000696795.3 Halyomorpha halys | reverse complement strand
TATATTTTAAATATTACTATATATAGAAGCATTTGACACCAATTGTGGTCAAATAATGTAGTGGGTTAGGCAACTTTTACTTTCATAACCTCATATTTACCGTCATATTTCATTTTATTGATAATTTTGCACCTAAAATCTTCTGAGGTTACTTAAAAAAAAATACAACATATTAATTAAATGTAGGCGGTTTAAATGAACCCTTTAGATGAAACCCTTCTGATTACTTCTTATAGACCGCAAAAACTGTGGACCATAGATTAGACCCCGGATGAGAATGACGTTAGGTATCGGGAAGTTAATTGAAGGACAGCAATTGGAGGCGGCACTACCGCCGATGACGGATGGTATCCTGCAGGTGACATCTCCCTCTGGGTATCGTCCGGTCGGGGATATATCGCGATCATGGGGTTTAAAGGATCGTCTTTGTCTCATCGTATCTGGGTTGATAAGTACATTTTCCCGGGAAGTTAATTTCCGCAGTTACGGAGGGATAGGTGTAAGGTATATTTTAGGAATCTTGAAAGAAATTGTTTAATAAACCTCATTTATTTTTCAAACCAAAATTCTTTTCACTCCAGTTTTCAATGGAAATACAGATGTTAATGTATCATTAGTCCAAATAATCATCAAGTCACAGTAATCGTTTCTATGTGGTCAGCCTATCTCAAAAACGAAATGTTGAATAAAATGGAATTATGTATTTAATTGTAATATTACTGCAACTGTTTCGCCAAAATCAGCTTGTTGAAAGCACCATTTTACATCTTCGATTTTACATTTTTCTGGAAATAGGCCCTAACGATTTTGATTGGGATCGATGTTTAATTAAATGGTCTAAAATTTCAGCTATGTTTTTAACCTCATTAGTCTGACAGAATTTAAATGTTAAATTTTTAAAAAACTCTAGTTCTTCTAATATATTATTAATTTTGTAAATGTGAAACAATCAACAATTTCTCATTAAATTGACCATTTAATTATTATTATTAAGGATTAAATAAGCAATATGAAAAAAGTGATAATTGAAAAAAAAAATATGACACTCATATCTCAAATTTAAAAAATGGACTCGTTTTTTCTGTTGCATCATTTACTTCTAAACATACCAATTATATTCTTATTGTATAACACTGTATAGTAATATCATTATCGTATACAACAATCAATATCAATTTAGATTAGTAGATAGTCCAGTTTAAAAATACAATAAAAAAATCATATTTAATTATTTTACTATTATAATTTTTTTTTATTAACAGTTATTTAAGATAACATGTTAATTAATGATGATATATTTGTGAGTACAGTATCAAATAATGGATTTAACTATCTCATTTCTAGAATACTTCAGGTTCCCCTGCACCCCAAAAAAAGGAACAAAATTTATTGCATTTTTTTTTCGTATATCATGAGAACTATACGCTCTAAGACGAAAAAAAACATATAATAAACTAAAGATGACAAATTTTTCTACAAATTTGGTATGTACACATTATTTCTTTAGTCTTAGAGGTTAGCATTGAGAGAGCGTTCAATATCGCGAAAATTCGACCAAGTACATTGAAGATGAAGTATGAATTTCGTTACGGTTTTCCACCCTTATCAAAATTCATATAAACCTATATATTTTATTTGGTGTATCGTATTACCTTCTATGTGAGTTAAATTAATATTTGAGTTTTATTCGTTATACTCCTTATTTATTGGCTAAACCTGCAATGTCTCGGTCCCGATTAGGGAAACCAAGGTTCTACTGAACTTAACACTAAAATAAATAAATAATTATTATTATTATATTTTTTATATAAATTGTTTTGTCGTAGACCTATATATAAGTTATAAGAAAAAATCTGAAAATAAATAAATTTTTCTGTTCTTATTTTGTATTAATTTTTTTACGTTTCCTGAAATTAGAGTCTCTATATTAGAGGTATCAACATCTAGAATATGATTCAGCACCCCGAAAATATAATGAACCGTATAAAAAAAAATATGTATTTTTTTCCTGTGAATCCTTTATTAGCTGGCTTAGTAAGTAAAATCTATGTGATGTACGCATTATTATTTTTTTTCGAAAACATATACCTTGTCTGAAAGATTAATTAATTACTTGAAACATGAAAAAAATCGAGGATAACAACAGCACTTTACTCTCTCTCCTTTCTACGCCCTCACAGGAACTCCTCATAAAGAACAACTACCTTAGAGGCCTAAATGAATGAAGCAGGTGAGACATTCTGAATGAGACCCTAAAAACCCCTGCAGCAAACCATTAGGCCTCAGTAATGACCGCTCAGAGGCTGTTTGTACTTCACCCAATTCATTGTTCCTTTTTCCTTTTGGTGTCAGGTTCCTTAGGTTTCTTTCCGAAGGACTCTGCTCCAGTTGAACAATATTAAGATCTACGAAATGGTCTACCAGGAGGGAAATTTGTATTTCAGTAGAATTCCTCTTGCTAAAACGTTTGAAAACAATAATTGTATTCATAACTGCTTAAAAATAGAATAAAATCAGAATATAAAATATAAATAATAATGCAGATTATAAATTTTATATTTATAATCTGTATTTGAAAGTATGCATATATTTATATCTTTGTAGATAATTGTTGATTATTTAAAATTTTAATTAAACAGTACTTCGATACGGAAATAAGGTTTTTATGTGTATATGATTTATTTCATTTAAAATTATTATTATTTATATTTTATATTCTAATTTTATTTTATTTTTGAACAGATGAATGATAACAAGTGAAAAAAATGAAAGATGTATTGGGTTAAGGGAGGAAACATGGAAAACAAAAATAAATTATAGAAAGAAAAAATAATAAAAGAACAAAAATGATAAAAAAAAAAAATCATATATTATTATTATTTAATTATAAATTTACAAATATTATGCCTATATTTATAAGAATTTAAAATAAACATCTGACTAGGCAATATAATTTTTTTGAATAATGTTTTTCTCTTTCTTAGATAAGAATATTTACTGTTTGAAAGAAAAAGTTTAAACTTTAACGATAATAAATCTCGAAAAGCTAATTAGTTATTCAAGAACAACCTTCATTATGGGAAATATGTCATACAAGTGATAATTTGTAGAGAGAGACGTACTAAGGAAACCTTAGAAACCTATGATGAGGAAATAGATACTGAAGGTAAGTAATAAAAATATATACTGACCGTTCTATCCAAAATAGGTTCCACATGAAACTTAAAATGAAACTAGAACTCAAATGTTTTCAGTTCTAGTAGTTGGCCAGGCTTAGAACATTTTCAAAAGACAAACAAATATATCTATTATATAAAAACGTTTTTAGTAACACCATGTAATATCATATTTTACATATGTTCACCGTGTAATATTTGATTATACCTATAAGGTGAAGTAATAAAAAATTCAGTTTAAAATAGAACACATCTTACGAAAAAAAATGAAAAAGGTTATCTGAATCGTAAGATTTTATCAAATAATAAAAAAAAGTGAACTTTTATGCATTCCAAAGATCAATCAGGACACTCGCGGGGGCTTGAACATATCATTCGTACAGAAACGTACGCAATTCTATATAAAATTGGAATTTTCTATGACTATAAATAAAGCACAAAGGCGAAGTTTTGAAAAAGTCAGTTTATATGTAACATTGAAGGTAACAATATTTACTTATTGACAATTTTATGTGGCTTTGTCAAGGTTCAGGGGCAAAGAATTAATAGAAATTCAGGGCAATTTAGAGGAAAAATTGTTACGAATATTTTTTTTTTAAGAGACACTAAATTGAAGTACAAATTAAAATGCTGGAAAAAAGACTTGAAATATACTTTTTTTTCATGCTTGCACTAAATTGAAAAAAATACAATCTGAACTGCTGAATACACATGTAAATTAGAGTTATACAATTTGACCAACGAGTAGTAGAATCAAGGGAACAGTTGTACAATTGTAAGTGGAAGTTGGTCAGCCGTTAGGTAGAGGTATCCCTCCTAGAAAATAAGAAAAAAAAAGATTTGGAAAACCCGAAATCAATGCCAATACCGACCGTCACATTTTACATACATATACATTACATACATACACTGACCTGCATCAAAACCCAAATCTTTTCAGACTTTTATCTCTTTTATTACTAGCAGTCATTCTCATTATGAAATAATAAGTATTGGTGCTTGTACGTAGTAGTTTTTATGTTAGTATTTGTGAACTAAAACTGTTGCCTTCATAGTAGAACACAACTGTTGTAAACATTTCAGATTATCAAATGCCGTTTTGGATGCAATTTTAAGGACCAGTGAGAAAAAAAAGGTCCTCTTTTTTTAATTAGACTAATTGATTATAAATGAAAATCTTTATTCTTCTAAAGAGCTACTATACGCAGGAAATATGGTATCTTGTATATTTGATTAATTTTCCTCATTCAAAGTCATAGGAAGAATGTTGACTTTTATTATAAATTCATTAACAAGAATATCTTGTTTTCAAATTTATTCAAAAAAAGTGACTTGTTTATTTCCTTGACCCTTCGATTATTTCAACTTTGAATCAATGAATGCAAATTCATACCCTTAAATTTGGCTCTTCGGTTTGTATGAAACGAAGAAACACGGTAAAAAATGAGTAAAATTAAAAAATACTACGTTTTTTGATGCTTGATTATTAAATATCACTTTAGGATTTCAGATAACAATTATTTTGTGTTCAAAAAGGTCATGTGATCCTAAACACATATTAGTCATTCATGTGTTAGATTTTTTAAAGATCTTTGGCTGTAGATATTGTAAATGATTTAAGTTTATTCTTAACTGGGCGTGTTAATAAAGTCCTAATAGGTAACATCATTCATTCAATGTAATGAGATTTGATATCTAAGAATGTAATAATCTCTGGAGCATATTTTATTTAAAATTTTACATCAAGAAATTAGTACTACTGCTAAATTATTTCGTATATAATTCGTTTATTTAAAAAAAAAAAAATGAAAAAAAAAACTCAAATGTCAGCTCAGGTAATATGATTTGGTGGTTTGTTTCTACAGTAGTGGTTAGTTTCTACTAACGACTCATTTGTAAGATATCTATTAAAACTAAAAGAACTATATTTGCACTAATTAGTTGCGATGTGTGAATTTAATTAAATAAACGAGAAAGGTTAAGTGAGGATAATACTGCCGTGATGTTTACTTAATAAAGACTGGATTAAATTTTTAATAACCCTATCTATATCTAATAAAAAATTAATATAAACCTCATATGCAAAGTGGAGTTATAGTTGTTGATAAGTCACATGTTAAGTAAATATGCACGTAGGTTATAATACACTCCACTTCACCCTGACACCCCTAAAAAATGTGATGACATTTAGATGGTAGTGCTAGACCAGGATGGGCATCGGATCTTCCCACACAAAGCCTTCATTAGACGAGGCTTGCAGGAACGCCGTTCCGCCCCACGGACCTGAAGAAAAGCGGACGTCCCAAGCGTCCCAGGATGAATCCTGGAGGTCGTGCAGCGTTGGTAAGGAGATCAACTACACCGTGAGTGGGCGAGGAGATGCTGTCAGCGTAGTAAGGAGTATCAAGTCAACCAGCTGTGGCGATAGCCCACCTACGCAGAGTACGCAATCTGTCAGATCGAATCAGCAGGTAAATAAATAGCAGTCATTTCTTGTTCCATTACCTTCTTTAGCTAACAAGTAAATCGTTTATATACGTTAAAGATTTGTTGTAATTCAAAAAACTGTTTTTCTTTGATGGCCAGACAAAAAAAAATTGTTTTCGCGGTACCCTTGTTGGACTAAAATGATTTTGCGCCACTCTTGCGGAGCTAACTATTTACATAACTTTACATATTCTAGTTATAGCGATAGTAAGCAATGAAAACCTTAAAACTTTATCTTGTTAGAACTTTTTGTACAGAAGATCTATTTAGAATATATGTGATTTGAATTGAAACAAAACATCCACCACTCTAAAGCTTTAATTAATTTATTGTAAAAAGATCTTATAATCTAAAATATTGTTAGTATTTAAAATATTGTAATGGGTATATTTAATAGTAGGTGCTAAGCATTTAAAAAGAGAATTAAAACAGCAAATTTAAAATGATCTCTTAGTGATATTCTAAAATTTTAATAGGATTGAATTTAAATCAGAAATAATTGTTTATAGTCCATTCTTAAATACTTCGGAGCCGCAAATACAATTATTTTTTTTTAATAAGGTTAGAATGTTGAGTTACAAACATAAAGGTTAAAACATATGTTTATGTAAGGTCATCATTCCTAACCCAGACTGGGGTTAAAATCATTCCTGATTTTACTGTCATTCCGAGTGATCATGTGGAGCAGCAGTTCCCAAAATCTTTTAGCCTCGGCACCGTTTTTGGGCTAAAAATATTTCGCGGTATCCTTGTTGGACAAAAATAATTTTGTGTCACTCTTGCCGAGCTAACTATTTACATAACTAAGACACATACTCTAGTTATAGTGAGCAATGAAAACCTTACAACTCATTTTTTTCTCTATTTCGGAAATTAAATTAGTCTTCTTACTTCAAATTCTTCATTTTATTAATTTTCAATGAATAAACACTGCCGATGTTTTGAACAGTTCGTTTATTTTTAAAAAAGTTACAGTGTTTTGTAACATTAAATTTTAGAAATATAGCAAAATTCTATTTTCTTTCTTTTTTATTATGGTTAATTTACATACCTTTTATTTCATTTCTGGTAATTTGGTTCAATTTACATTTGATTTTTTTTTTATCATTTTATTTATTAAAAAACTGTAATCAGGACATACTGTTAGTAACTATCACTACTATATCTATATCTCTTAAGAAAATTTATAGTTAATAACCCGGGAGCAGATAGCTCAGTTGTAAGGTATAACTCCCAGAACCCGGTTTCGAATCCAGCTGTAGCAGATAGTTATTTTCTGTTTCACTGTTGCTGTGGGTTCAGGAGCTCTCCGGTGTCCACGTAGCCTCATGAAGTAGCTACATATAGGTAT
>NW_027105405.1:67832-70230 GCF_000696795.3 Halyomorpha halys | reverse complement strand
TTACTATAGCCGTGAGTCATATCTGTGGGTTCGGGAACCTTCAGGGGGCCCACCCAGCATTATAAAACTGGTACCCTTATATAGGTATAAATCTGGCGGTCAAGCATGATTCTTACCAAATCACCTCCTTGCCGTACCGTTGGTCTAACAACAGTACTTCCCTACTGTATTTTTTTAATTTCCATTTAATGCTGTAAAACGTTGACTATGGGTTGTTAATCATTTTTTGTTGTGTATTGCTTCTGAATTTTTCTTGTTTTATTTTACTCTGGTTTTTTAAGTACAAATTGCGGTTTTTTATCTAATGCATGGTCAGCTAGAGCTGATGTGATGATATTTTTAATATTTTCTGTTTTTGGAAAAACTTTTAGTTTATGAAAAATCATACCTCTAGAACCATTGAACGTTATTGGAGAGCTTATATTGTACAGAGTTATAATTATAGGTCAGTAAAAACTGAAAAGCTGATTCTTTTTTTTTTTTTGATAAATAAATTCAAAAATGATTTATTTTTTATCTTCTTAAACAGTCACCACTTTTTATTACCTTAGCTATGATTGGCAGAATCATCAATTTTGAATTTTCATTTAAGTAATAAACAAGTGGGATGACATAATTAATTTTTTTCTCGTTTAAGGCTCCATACTTAAGATTCCTTAAGGTGTAGGAAAAAGAGAATTAATCGTTCCTAAAAATTGTTCTAATTTATAGCCTAATAACTTTCCCGACTGAAGTTGTTTGTTGGTTGTTAGTGGTTTAAGGTTTAAATCTGTCAGTATGGTTCGAGGATAAAAAGTATTAAAGAGATAAACATGCACAAAATATCTGTATATTGGCCAAGCAGGCGATGCATACAAAGAACAGCATTCTTCAATAGTTGACAATTCGCTGCATAATTTGACATAAAAGAATTGCTAATGAACCACCCATTCAGGCCACCTGGTTTTCATGTTTGGATAATACAATTTTCAATTTATGGCCACTCTGCATAATGCATGCATAATGCCGGGGAATGTGGTGACTGTTGATCAATGATGGAAAGTTATTAACTGTTTTATGTTGTATATTGCCAAGAGGAATAATGGTCCTGTGCGTATACTACTGATTATGCTAATGCGTCTTCCGCCTTTGTAGTCCACAACCGCTGGCTTATTGTGACCAATGGGTTGAATGTTTCGGTATCGAGATCATTAATTGAATAATTCAAATTTATACAAATCAGAAGAATTTATATTCTCAAATGCTTGAATGTGCAAAGGATCAATTATATCATTTTTAATTCATTAGAGCACTTTAATTTATAATCTTAAACACTTTCTTGAGACTGGTAAATTTTTTTAAAATAAATAATTTAATTTCTATCCATTTTAGTCTCAAAACATTTTATTTTTCTTATAAGTCCGACGTTTCGGCCAATCCGGCCATCCTCAGGGACAATCAACTTAATACAATTTTGGAATTATATAATTTAAAAACTCTTAACTCCATGCAGGCTATTCTGCCCAGGTCAAAACAACAATTTATTCTTTTATGTAAAAAAAATTTTCTTCTACTTTAACTAGTTTAATAAATAATGATAAAAGTCCTAACATAACATTAGGGCCAATTTCTAAAAATAACAATAAAAATTCTTCTTTTATCTTATTTAAGGCTGTTTCTAACCACTTCATTCTTCATTCACAAGAAAGCGTTTAATATTATAAATTAAATAAGACATAACCGTATCCAGAATGAAATATTTAGAAACAGCCTTAAATAAGATAAAAGGAGAATTTTTATTATTTTTAGAAATTATCCCTAATGTTATGTTAGAACTTTCTTTTATCATAATTTATTAAACTATTTAAAGTAGAAGAAATAATTTTTTACATAAAACAATAAATTGTTGTTTTGACCTGGGCAGAATAGCCTGCTTGGAGTTTTTAAATTATATAATTCCAAAATTGTATTAAGTTGATTGTCCCTGAGGATGGCCGGATTGGCCGAAACGTCGGACTTATTAGAAAAATAAAATGTTTTGAGTCTAAAATGGATAGAAATTAAATTATTTATTTAAAAAAAATTAGAGCACTTGTTTTTACTTACGCTTAGTAACTCAGTGTTGGTCTATGTAACTTTTTTTTCTTTAACACAGATTCCTCTACCCGTTTTAAATTTAAAACTTATCATAAAAATTATTAAAAATTTAATAATCCTTTAACTGGAAGATTCTTATGGTATTAACTGGATTTAGTGAATGATACAATTTCTTCCTTATTAAACTATAATAGTTTATTTCATATCATACAGCAACGTTTCGGGAGATTTCCCCCATCTTCAGGCTATTGATAACAAAAACCTATATTTGACATATAATTTTCTCCTATTTGTCTTACTTGCTAATATATTATAATATTAA
>NW_027105405.1:59603-67632 GCF_000696795.3 Halyomorpha halys | reverse complement strand
GGGGAAATCTCCCGAAACGTTGCTGTATGATATGAAATAAACTATTATAGTTTAATAAGGAAGAAATTGTATCATTCACTAAATCCAGTTAATACCATAAAAATTATATAAAGAAGAACGTTGTAACAAACAGAAAAAAAAAAAGAAACACAAAAAAAAACCAATAACTGCCAAGTGCATAATAACATTAATAACAGTATAACTACCTAACCACTTCTATGGGGAAGGGACACAATTACCTATATTTCTAGGTTAAGGAATAAATATTAATGTATTTTATTTTATTTTTCATTTCAGAATAAAATCAATCCCCAGTTTCATAATTACTATCATTTCTCTTTATATACTGAATTGATTCATCTATAAGCAATTTTTATACGGATATAAAATAATTATTCTATAATATAAGAAAATAATTATAATAATTGTTTACTTTTCCTTATTTTTCTTGAAATGAAGAAACAGTGATCATAAATTGTAAGATAAGCTTTCATTTATTAAGCTTTTATAAAATAATTAGACGTATAAAAACGTTTCTTGATTAAAAAATTAAAAGATAACTGATACTTAAATGGATTGCTTGTCAAAAGTTGCTATTAAAATTATTATGAAATTTTCAAACGTAACATGAATCCATACACTTTTATCACTTTTAAACATTCGGGTATTCGTCTTAAATATTTACATAAATGTATTTAGAAACTTCATGAAATGGAAATGAAATCCACAAAATTTTATTACTTGATTTAAAGAACTCCAGACTGATAAACTCATCTCAACCCCTAACCAAATTTACTAAAGTAAATGATTCAGAAGTTGGGAAAGGCAAGGTAGAATCGAGAAGTAGTGGTTACGGCAAGTTGAGTTTAAACTTTCAAAATTCCAGAACAGTTCAAAACTGTATTAAGTTACCAAAGCCGGATATGAAATTTTGAATTAATAAAACTATCAACTTTGTTGTAATCTAACCTTTGAAATTGCGACGAAGTTAGGAGGACTTCCAAACTTGAAAACGTTTGTATGAATTCCTTTTAAAGTGAAATATTTATATTTGATGACAAGCAGGGTAACAAATTTCAATGAAAATGAATATATTCCATATAATGTGAATGATGGAACACTGATCATAAAACATGAGATAGGCTTTTTATTTATTATTCGCAATAATAAACATTTATTAATGATCAAAAGTAAAAATAAACTCCTTTTAATTAAAATTTAATATACATTTTAAAAATCCAAGAAAATAAAAATTTTTTAAACCACAAAATATTGGACCCTAGAGATATTAGGTAGGAGCACAAAAGTTTTCAATGCTGTAATGTCCATATTACAAAGTGGAAAAATCAAAACTACAAAAAGATTCAAAATTAAACTTTTTAACTGTATAAATAAAAATTGAAATACAGATTTTTCGGAGAAAAAGTTTATGCTAAAACTGAGCTTTGATTTGGAATTCACATCCTGGAAAGAAGAACAGTTCGGTCCTTATGTTCATGAAAAACTACAATTCTATATATATTTTTAACATAAATTTCATATAATAAGGTAGAATAATTCCATTTTTTTTTTTTTTTGTTTTTTTTAATATATTTTTTTAGTTATTTTTTTTTCCTTTCCTTATATTGCATAAAATAATGAAACAGTGATCATTAAATGTGTGATAGCCTTTTATTTATTATTCACAATAATAAACATTTGTAATTGACCCTTGTTTTTCGGTTAACTTATTTCTCTATTATTTATAAAGATAGAGCAAAAGCATGTTTTTGAATTCAATAAATTGAATTTATTTTTATTATTTTGAGGCTTCATCAATCATTCTGAAATACTAATTTTTTCTTAATATATTATGATTTTTTATATAATAATAATTTGCAGTGATATTAATTTATTTTGGTATTTATTGAAGTATTTTTTTTTTCTAAGCCCCATGGGTGGTGAGTGGGGTTGATATTAGGGGATGATGGGAAAACGGATTAAGGAGGACCTCTTTTACTACATTGGTAATGCATTTGAAAAAAAGGTAATTGGGAATAATAACCAAAAAAATTGTAATAACAAATAATCAGTAACCTCAGGTCGTAAAATTAAATACATCATATGTTGAAAATTACTGTACTAACTTTAATGATAATATAAATATTAAGTACATTGAATGTTGTATCGGAAGCCCATACAAAATTTGCTCAGATCCTTCGTGCCATTAATTCTATCTACGTTGATTACTAAATAGGTTGAAAATCCAGTTAGACCTTAGTGATAAAATTCAAGGAAGCCCTTAAATAGTTTTACTTAAGGGTCTTTTAAATAACTTTGACACTTCTGATTTCTTAATTGTGTCACGTGCACAACTTTTGAATTGAGTTATTAAAGCTTTTGTAATCATCGGGATCACACGCGAGCTTAGCTGTCGAACAAAGAATGTTCCTCCATCAATCGAAAATTTTGTTTAATTGGTTAAAACACTTCGATTTTCATTTGAGATGTATTAAAAAATATACTTAATGTAAATATTATATGCATCAGCATATATGATATGTAAAACCAAGTATTTTCAGTTGGTTACATCCAGCCTCTGATGTAACTTCTAAATACCAACAGGAAGTTTTAATTGGATTTTATGACAATCCTAATTTTTAGCTAAAGATTTAACTTATAAAACAACCAACAGATTTTAAAAGTCGTATGAAAGTTTAAAAAAAAGAAAGATAATTGTAATTAATGTATACAATTTATTTTCTGTCAAACATTTCGTACTGAAAAAACTGTTTAAAAAAACAAGATTATTGTTTAAGATGCCAAACATATTATTTATACTATACCAGTAAAAGAACATTTTTTGAACCCTACATTAAGGTACAGATACCGTACTGGTAAATAAATAGGACATTGTTCTATTATTTAAAAAAAAAACTTTAATTTTTAGTTTTTCGCAAAACTAAAGAACTAATTATATTTTTAGGGTACAAATTCCAAATCTATTTTCGTTTTTGGTATAGACTGACATTTTCTTCTAAAAGTCGCTACAGTAACAGAATAAAAATTGAATTGTAACAGCCGGATTCGATCCCGAGTCCTTGGAGCTACAGTGCTTACACAGTACCTTACATTGAATCAAGCAATAAATAATTCAAGCTACTAAATATTATAAATTTAGCTAGTTGTGACCGAATCTTAAACAATAATCATAAAATTACCTGAAATACGAACAATGATCTACACCAAAATTTGAATATTCAGTCATCTTCCCGGTATTTTATTGTAGTGTTTTCACTACATACAGTACTACAGGGTACCGTCAGGTCCTATATAAGAACCTCTTGAACAGGTCGAGACGAATACCCGCTGAACCGGAAGATCAAGGTGGTAGGTTATGCCGTCATAAAGAGCCTATATGAAAATTTAACTGACCATAAATCGGAGGAATAAACCCCTCAACTGTATAATATTGCTTGCTATTGTGGCCATCGGTATAAATATACTAATATACAAAAATAAAAATATTTAGTAAGGTAGACGTCATCAATTTTTTTTAATATAATTCTTTAGGTACTTAATGCTTAGTCAATAATAAAAAAAACTGTATTTTAAAGCGACGTTTAGAGATTTTATTGTTCTCATAGCCATGCCCTACAGTATAAAAAAAAAGTTTTAAGAAATTATTAAACACTAAAATATAAGGAATACAAATTAATGTAAATAAATAGAACTATACAATACAATGCAATACCTACAACACATATTTCATTGTTTATTAATGTTTTGTAACTAAACTTTCTAAATAACTATAACCATTAGAACTATCTCGACAAGATTTAGAGCAAGACTGAGTCAGAGTACAATAGAGTACAATGGCTCTGGGGTTCTCACACCAAAACATTTTGTCCTAGCACCTAGTCAGTCTGTTTATTTGCATTTCAATATTAGTATTGTTAAATATGCCTCATATTTTTATGAGACTAAAGTAACATGAATATAAATTGTGTACTTTTTTTTTTAACCTCAATTATTATATTTTTCAGTAGAGATCATCTCATTTACATTTGGTTTGAAATTATTTTTTTCACAATGTATGATTTTGGGTATCTAAAATTCGAACATATCATTAAATTGTAATTGAAGCATAATGTCAAAATCCAATACAGATTAAATTTATAACTGCGGACAATTGTTTTATTTGGAATTTTTAACGCAACAAGGAATTTTCATACAATATTTTGTATGAAAAAACAACAATACATTTTAGTATTTACTAAAGAATATATAAAGAAATACAAGTATGCCTTTGTACAATTTTTTTTTTTACTTTTTTGAAATTTAAGTTTATTTTTTTTTTGTGTATTATTAGACTTACATGTAAAGGTATTCTTTCATCTCTATTATCAATGTTATGTACAAAGAAGCATTTTGCACTAAACTCTAGTTGTCATTAAAATTTTTACTCGTTAAATTCTTGCCCCTGGGCAACTTGAGTTTTTTTCCTACATTTATTAATTTTTTTTCAATTTTCAATGTAACAATCCATTAAGATATATATCGTCATATGAGGTTTTACTAAAGAAATGTCAACATTTTAGGTCGAGTCATAACTAACTTCCGATGCAGCTAGGTAGAATCTATTGTTCGTATCTACCCGCAGTGAGTTACCATTACAGGTTTTTGTTTTCACAGTGTAGGCGAGGCTTCAGTTAGTCTTTTATTAACCGTTGTGTAATACATGTTACATTAAACTGTTTTTTAAACTCAGATATGGAGGGCCAAAAAAGCACATACTCGTCATGTAATGTTTTGGGAATTTAAACAAGGCAATAGTGCTCAGGCGACAGTTGAACAAATATGCAGTGTATATGTGGAAGAACTAATAACATTGGGCAGTTAGAAATTGGTTTATGAAATTCCGTTCTTAAAAAACGAACCGATGGTGGGACACCCTTCCGACTGACGACAACTTTTTAAAAGCAACATTGGAGCAAATCCGCGTCAATCACCAAGAGGTATAGCAGAAAGGTTGCTGGAGAACCGCTGCATGGAGAAATTAGGGAAAGTCAGCTGAAGTAAGGGTACTTCACAACCTCAGAAAATGGAAAAGAATGTGATCTGATCTGATCTCAAAGGTAAAAATTGAGCCTTTTAAAAACAGGATTGTAACGATGAAAAATGGGTTATCTATACCTTTTCTGTTCCTAACAAAACGTTTTAAATGGAAAATCCTTCAATTCTGAAGAGAAAGGCAACCAACCCCATTTTACTAGGAAGTATCAATTCCTACTGCCAGGACGATGGGAGAAGGTTATATATAATAATGGTGAATACATAATAAATTTATATAATTTTGTTGTTTATTGAGAGCAAAATAATGTCCGATAAAAAAAGAGAAGTTATTTATGACTCGACCTATTAGTTAATTTAGTTTGAAATTCTTATGTACTCCAACCAGAGAAAGCAATCTCCATACTGCCCCGACACCATCGGAGACGACTTTTCTTAACTATTATTATAATTATTAATAGACTATTTTATAAACAATTAAATCATAATACAGACATAGATGAATGTTTTAAAGATCCGAGGAACCCCCTGCATCGATGTCGTCAACACTGACATGCCGCAGGAGAGGCAAGAGTACGCTATTGAGATAATGATGAAAGCTGTACGTAATGTCAGGATGTTTAGGGTAAGTGTAATATAAAAGTTAATCCTAATGTTAATAATAACAAAAGATATACAAACTGTCTCAAAATTCTTTATTTAATTATATTACATGTGATTAATTAATCCATCAACGTTTAGGCCGATATTTGAGACAAATATCCACAAAATAACAAACTTGTTTCAATAATAATAAATATTGGAGTACAGCTGTAGTCAGTCACTCGATAATTTATTCGTTATATGAAAATAAGAAAATCAAATTAACTGAACTAATATATGTAAGATTGATCAAACATAATTTTATTCTGTATAAAAGCACAAATTATAGGTTATTATTATTTTTTTAAACTAAATATACATAGAAATACAACTGTTTGTATAAAAGAATTTAATTACATGTCCATTAAACTCAGTAGTGAAGAACAATAACAATTTATTTTTAAGGTGAAAATATTTTAGAATGAAACTTTGCCATTAAATCCGAACGCCTGAATCTATTTTTAGTATTATGAAAATAGCCAGTGTTGATAAGACAGAACCTTTGTATACTTAATGGTCAAACTTGAAATAGCTTGTTATTTTTAGACAGAAAATTTAATGCATTCACTAATTTACAAGTGAATAAATCGATTGATCGATTGACACTTGTATCCCATAAGTTTGCAATCTAATTCACCCACGCATCAATTTATCAAAATGTAAAGAAAACAGTTTGATTTAAATTAATCGGATCCGCTATTGAAGGAATGATTATAATTGAAAATATAATTTGAAAATTTAAATCTTTATTAATCATTAAACTCAATTTTAGAAAGGAAAACTCAATTTTTGACTTCAGAAAACAACCAAAGTTCAAGTTTTAGAAAAATTAAACAAACTGCTATAAGAAAAGGGAGTAGTAAAAATATTTTTTTAAACAAAAAAACTCTTCTTTCTTAAAATGTTATATAACACCTTCATTCAGTAATATCTTCAATTATACATAATTAAATAATATAAAAATTCCATTTGTTTAAATAAAATATAACTGCAAAGTTTTCTTGAAACTCTACAATCAAAGCTCTTTAACGAGAGGGTTCATTAATATTTCAAAGTCAATCTATTACATCTACGTTTCTCAACAGGTGGTTTACGAACGATCACAAAGAGATCTGCGAAAAGTCATTTAGAAATCATATATTTAAATATGATAATAAATTATGTGGAAAAGATTTTTCATTCCGTAACTTTTAATAAAAATCGCTGCACCCAAACTTAATTAACGTTTCTTGACTTATCACGTAAAGTGGACTGTGAAATTTTCGCGATCTTAAATCTGAAAAATTATGATTATTTTCGGACATTTCTGATGTAAAACGCTGAGTGAAAATAAAAATTAGTAAAAGTTTTTTTTGTTTTTAATTTGTATTTTCATTAAAGCTCCCAATCAATAAAAAATTAACATTAAAACTTTCCTATTTTTAAATTTTTTATAAACACATCTGATCTTCACATAATTGAGGTTAAAATTCAAAATTTTAGGTTTTACAGCCGCCATATTCTAAGTGATTTGTAATTTTCTATAAAAATTTCTTCATTTGATTGAGATTGAAGATCATTTTTTTTTTGCTTATTCAGCCGCCATATTAAACCTGCCATATGTCTAAAGACATATTATATTTGAACACAACTACACTTTCTGCCAAATCTGAAGCTTCTGGTTTTGTAGTTTTCTACGAAGATCCCTGTTTATACGGGAAAATTGTTTTATTTTAACCCACGCAATTATTTTTATCAAGTATTTCTAGTAATAACTCATTTTACATTTTGTAATAACTAGTGCATATTTAAACAAATTTTACAATTTTAGCATTTACAAATCCTATTATTACTATAAATCCATAATTTCTGGGTATAATAGCTGGATTTTCAAATCATATATTATGCTACAGTCGTTACCAAAACCCTGTTTTCAAAGACCCCTTTATTTAATTACGATTAGATGGCAAGCGCCTTATAAATCCCAACAATTGTAAAATTTGTTTAAATACGCATGAATTAAAATAAAACAATTTCGCTATATAAACATATACAATATTGATATTTTTATTATTACAATTCAGATGAACCAAATACAATTATCTTTTAATTTCAGGACGTAGCAGAAGTTGTGAAGAAGGAGATGGATATAAAATTCGGATCTGCATGGCAGTGCGTAGTAGGTCGTGAGTTCGGTATAAATATATCTCATATGTACGGGTATTTCCTGTTTGTGACGTTGGATAGCCTGGCCATTCTGCTGTATAAAACAGACTAAATAAATTTGTTAACATTATAAATTTTATTTTAAGTTGATTCGTTTAACTATATTTAAAATTTTATAACGGTATATATA
>NW_027105405.1:41406-59512 GCF_000696795.3 Halyomorpha halys | reverse complement strand
ATACTAGGCCATGGAGAAACGAGTGGAATGCAGGAGGCAAGCGCCCAGGAAAAGAAGCCAACAAGGCGGCATGATGAACTCCAGGGGCGTGGCAGAGGAGTAGGAGCCAACTACAGACTGCCTTCTGTTTTAATTTAGATTACAATAGCAGATATTCTTATTAACATGCACGTAAATCTGAGTTCCTGATATTAGACCAATTCCTCACTTTTCGGCTTCAGTTTTCCTTCCAAAGAGAGTAGGATATGAGGTCCCCCTTTATAGGCTAGTACAAATTATATGATCATAGATTGACACGCAGATCATAGTTATTATAAAAATTATAACAAACTTTTTCAAAGGGACTTTCCTTATCGTTAGAAGCAGGAGTGAAAAGATATGACATTGAACAGTTTGAATCCGATCACAATAAATTAGATCGAGTCCTGAAATGGCTAACATTAGACCAAAGAAGCAATTAGGCCATAATATTGGAACTATTAGGCTTATACCGACACTATTATATAAATGGCACAATAAGCTTCGATTATATGGGTATATTGGACAATAGTCTATTGATTGTGAATTCTTATATAAAATGCCATATTTATTATGAATAAACCCATTCAGAAAGATTGAAAATAGCAATTCTTAGTAGAATTTTTGTGAGCCCAAATTAGATGAATAATTTAAAAAAATAGATTTCAGTTAATTTTTTAGTAAATAACATCAAGAACATCTATTGAAACCGATGAATAATTTTATTAACACAAATTAAAACAAACAATTTTCAGTAGTATATACACAACAAACGCAATCACTACACCCATACATTCACAAAAAGATAAAACATAAAATTTATTTTTAAATTTGATTTTAACATATTACTTAGTAACCTTTATATACACTAAATTATATAATTTTTGGCAGCCATATCTAGAGCAAACTCTGTAAACGCTCTATTATTTTCTTCACCTACCTTTCTTAATTTTTATAAACACTTCTTGGAAAAATGACTCCCATGTGTAATACTAGGTCTAGTCACAACAACATTTTAATTCGGGACGAAGTGAGATGAAATGAAAAAATAACTTTATTCTGGGACATAAGTCCCCTAAGAATAAATATATGGTTCTTGTATTATAGTGCTGCTAAAAACGAAAAATAAAAGCTCTAAATCAAAATGCATTTTTTCCATTCTCTGTTAAATTTTATCTTACAGAGAAATAGCAAATTTTTGTTGGGAAAGAATTAAAGTAAAAAATGTTTAGGATCATATTGCTTAAGTATTTGATTCAAGAGAATCGAAGTTTCTTTAGTACAAAATTTTGTCCGAATTTTTTATTCAAATCAAAAATTTCCTGACTGATAAAATTATAAATGAACAAAATGTATTTTGATCTGGAGCTTACATACAGACATAGAAAATAATTGCATGAGCGGACATGAAACATTGGAAATGAATAAATAAAAAAAAATGATGCAGTAGAATTTGAAATTAAAATTATTATTTATGAAAAATTGCACATACAAATTGTGAATAACAGAATCAGTCATGAAAAGTGGAATAAAATTCAGAGAACAAATGTAATTAAAACCAAATCAATCTAAATGTATGGAAATTATATATAATATATCTTATAAGACAAAATGATATAACGAATGATAATGTAAACGGGATAGTGACCGTAAGTTAACATCATGTATACATGGAAAATATAATGACAACAATATAAGGAAAAGGAGAAACAGCAAATGACCATATGTTCGACAAATTCTGTCACTTGAGCTGTTTCAAGAGGTGGGTTTTAACCAGTCAGTGACAGGTAGAAACCCTAAAGCATCCTGTTGCTTGTCAACTGCAACAGGAATATCAAACTTGTCTTCCGTTGCTTAGGTCCATCATTAAATTCAAATCTTTGTCATGTCTAAAGTCCTTTGCGGGTTCGGTTTCTTAATTTTTTTTTTTATCTTTTTTCCTTTTTATGTCCTTTAATTTTAAAATCAGGTGTAGTGATACGAATTAAACGTACTAAAAAATTGTATCAGTATAAATTTTATTAAATTTATTTCTACAACTTTTGCTTTCTCATGCGCCAACGATTTTCTAATGAAATTTCTATATTTAAAAAATGGTCCATTACATAGATTTTATTCTCTCCCTTTCTGTTTTCCTTTAATCCATCAACTTTTATATATATGTATTCACAATTTGAATGAAATACATACGTTCACATGTGTAAAACATTCTAATGAAAACTAAAAATCATTGACCTTGAAATATAGGTCTTTATAAATCCATTAGAAACGGAGAAAGTATACTGAACTACTTGGTAGAATTAATGTTGGAAAATGAGACCACATAATTAAATATCTAAACAATACCAAAAACAAATACGGTAACGAACGACATTCGTCCGATTCAACAAATTACTTGGACGTTTCAATAAATTTGTACGACGGATGGCGAAAAATGATCTTGATGTAACACGATGGATGCATGCTGAAGAGGTATTGGATGAAATACATCTTAGTCTGATCAGATAGCCTACATTAGGGGTGGCCAACCTTTCAATAAATAATATCAACTTTTTATCTTAAAAGTGTGTCGCGATCGACTTACATATGCATAGTGTAAAGAGAAGGGTTGTGAAATGCATACTATGTGTATACACTGTGCTTCAGTAAAAGGGGCATTGAGATATGGGTAAATAAATATATGTTCAAAAGTATTTTTTTAATTCATTAATTTCGTTGTATAATTTGTTCGTGCATGTCACTAATCGAGGAATCATAGTTAGGTTTATATTCTGACAAAGATAATAATAAAGAGTCTACGCGTTGCGTCTGGTAACAAGTGTAATATCTGAGTCAAAATATATATTGTTATGAGTGAGCAAACTCCCAGAATCCATTAAAATATTGCTAGAAAGCGTTGTCAACTACAATCGCTTTGAAGTATATGGAAGTCCACCTTAGACATCGACCCAAATTGGCCTCGCGATCGACTTGTTGGCCAGTACACCAAATGTACGTAGACCAAAACATGAACGTTAGAACGATAGACCGCTGGGTGCAATTCCCCTCATGCCTACCTTTACTATACCGACAAAAATCATCATATTTGCCGATTACGGTACCTTCGGAAGATAGAGGAAAGGACACGACGAGATAGAGTACGGAACAGTATCATTCGGACTAATTTCAGAGTCAAACCGGATGAGATCATCCTAGAGGGGCACAAGCTAAGATGGTTCGGACACTTTCTTCGGATGGAACAGGAAAGAACTGTCAGAAAGACATACGAGACTCACGTGGAGGGAAGGCCAAGAGGAAGACCACGCATTTACTGGGAGGAGAGTGTTAAGGAGGCGAGGTATAGACTGCAGTAGGAGAAGGGAGATGGTCCAAGAACAAGATATCTGGTACAGAATCTGCAAATTGTAACCCCACAATGCGCAAGCGGTAATGGGGATAGAAATGATTATGATGATGATGATAATTTTTTGTGCTAGGTTATCATAAGGTGTAAATATTTCTTCCAAAATCAGTTAAATCACTTGAAAATTTTTATTTTTTACCATATTATAATCAATTAAATATTCCTTTAAGGAAAAGAAGAAATATTAAAATTGGACAAATGTTGGTTTTTTTGGAATTCTACGCCTGAAATAAAAATGATATACCCTATTACTATCAATATTATATATTTTTATAAATTAAACAGTAAATTTAAGTACTAAATAAAATAAAAAATAAGATTTTTTTATGAGTACACGACCTATATTCATACCTAGATGGGAAATGTTTCCTTTGCAAAAAGTAAATAGATAAAAGGACACTATAAAAACAATCTCGACTAACTTATGAATTCAAAAGAGACTAAACCGGTGGATGTTTACAGTTTTGATGTGGACCTTACAAGCGGACTCTTTCAGAAATCTCATTAAACATTCACAAAGGCCAGAGTTTCTTACCAGTGACGTGTTTGTTTTCCTTTAGCTTCGCCAGTGCGCAGGGGAATCCCCATTATTTCTTCAAAGTTAAAAGTCGTTTTCTTTTTTCTTTACTCTAAGCAAGTGATTGTTAATTAAATAAGATGATTTAAAATCCGAAACGAAAACAAACAATATGGTCTCAAAGGGACCATTAATATTTAATGTTTTTTTTATCAGAAGTACAAACAGGGCCTTCAAAACAAATTAGAGCCAGAGATATATAATAAAACTATAGAGAAAGTTTTCTTTGTATGAAATATATGAAGGGACAAAATCAAAGGGATATTGATATTGTTAGAAAGGTGGAAATTTAGCTTTCCAAAATTTAAGTTTCATTAGATTTGGATAACATTATGAGAAGTTATGAATTTAGACACTAAACAGGAATATGACTTTCCTTTTGAAAAAAATGTTTGGTTAACTCTGGATTTTCTTTTCTTGGAATTTAATTTTTAAGAGAAGAAAACTTCTAATCAGAACATATTATTATTATTATATACTTCGTACTTGTACAACGTTTCGGAATTTACCACTTATTCATGTACTATTTTATCAAGTTCTAGTGTTAAATTTTGTTATTTATAGACATATAGCCTTTGATAGATATTTCCTTATCCTAACAGAATTCTATTCCCTCCTTCATTCGTAATTCTAATACCCTTCCAACCTTCAAATCCCGTTTCTTCAACCGCCTATTGTCCACCCAATTTCGGAAGAATAACAACTGAAAGTTTCAAACAAGGTTTATATATTTTCTGTGCTTCATGTTTCAGATTTTCGTTTATTCTTGTAAATATGTATATAAGTAGAAATTGTACCTTTCCATTTATTATTTTTAGTTTAATTATATTTGATTTTTATTTATTGTCAGAAGTGTTAGTCATCTTATGTTTTATGATATGACATATAGTTTTACTTTATTTGTTCTATTCTTATTTTATATATTCTGTTAATTATTATTGTTCAATTTTATCTTTTTAAATTCATTGTTTTATTATATTTTATACCGTTATAATTTCATTTTTATTTTGTATTTCACTATAAGGCTCTAAAGACTAATATTGAGGCATGTATATTATTCTAAAGGGATCAATCCCAGAATAAATAAAGATTATTATTATTATAGCTTAATTTTCTTTTTACAACCACATTATTTAAAATATAAAATGGATAAATATGAGAATACAATATTACAGAGTATGGAATAAATCCTGAAACGTTGTACAAGTAGAAAATATAGAATAATAATATGTTCTAATTGGAAGTTTTTATCACCTCAGCATTTTAAAAAAATATGTGTTCTACAACATTGAAAGCAGATTTTTGCTATTTTTTACACAATTAAACTCATTTAATACAATCAATTATCTCCTGTTATTATTCTATACAACAAAAACTAAACAATTAATAAATACTAAGCATTAGCAAACGTTTAAAATATATTTTTCTGAGCTCCTAGGGCGCATTGGCTAGAATCCTCTGTCACGTGTATAATGCTTTTCGAGATAGTATTAAAAAAAAAAAAAAAAGTTAGTTGGGGTCGGAGGTCCCCTGTTTAATTATTATTATTCTGCCACTACAGTCTTGGAAGAATCCAGGCATCCTCCAGCCAACCAATCTTCAAGATCTCTTGCCCTCACCCTCTATCTTTCAACATTCAACCGCCTTAGATCTTTCAGCCATCTGATCCGGAGACCTCCTCTTTTTCGTTTTCCATCCGGTTTCCCATACAGCATATTCTTTTGTATCGTTTGATCGAGCAGTAGCCCCCCCCCTTTACAAGGATAAAATGTTTCGGATCATATTGCTTCTTTTCGCTGATTTACAGATCTTTGGAGTGTTCTTCACTGCGGAATGTATTACATCCAAGTTTTTTCTTTTTTTCAGTAAAAAAAACTTTTGAAATATTTTGTTTTAATAATAATGAATCTGACAAAAAAATAATTGATTTCATTTTGAGTTACACCTATTCCTTAGATTTGGGTTAGTTTTTCGGCTGGAGACCACTTAACAATCTACGGAACACATCAAACGCAAATAAAACAGGAAATAATAAATAATAAAAACTATCAGATAATCAGATGTACCACTATCGAATAAAACAGTTATTTGTCTAAAAAAAAACCAGAAATGGATAAAGAGAATTTTGCTCAGGAACTCCTCCTTCGTCATCTAACAATAATATAACTTTAACACGTCTGAGGGAAAACTAAGATCCAAATAATGTTTAATAAATAAACTCTTGAGCATTAAATATCTCGTAATTTTATAACAAACAATATTTTCTTTCTAGATATAAGCATTTATTATTTATGTATATTGGTTACAAATTATAGGTTAATATACATGAAAATTACTAATTGAATTATTTTTCTATTAATTTTTTTAAAATAAAAAGCTAGTCATTTATCGGTTGAGTATGAGATATGCCTGACCATAAACGAAGATGGAGTGGGGGACTTACATGAATAAAACATCAGTTGTTTAAATTATGTAAATTAAAAATCTGTTTTATTCCAAAACATTCTCAAGACTTCGAATCCCCAACTCCGTACTTATTAAGTTTTCTGGAAAATTTATGTTAAATACTATAAAGACATCAAGGTTTTGTAAAAGCAGTTGGGGAAATCCTATGCTAATTTCTAATAGATTCTCTGGAACATAGTTATTACAATCCTAAAACTTAAGTAGATCAAAGACAAAGTGTCTCATGAATATGGTTTTTATTTCATAATAATTTCTGTGTAATGTCTCATGTTCTCAATATTTTCAAATTTAAATTGAATAGATAACAATATTTAAATAATATAACGATAAAATTAAAATTTTCTTTAGCTATATTAATGATTAACACATAATTTCAGAGATGAAATTTTAATTTACTAATTCTCTGAAAGTGACTTTATTTTCTATAAGACAGCGTTTAAATACTACAATGAAACTATAAGCGAATATCCATCGTATAAAATAAAAAAAATATATTTATGTATAATTAACTGTATGCATTATTTTCAGCATAGTTACCAATAATAAAATAGTATAAAAAAGTTTACTCACAGAACTATGAAAAAAAAATTTGTTTCACATCATTCTAGAAACAGCATTTCTTTTTTTTTATACGTATAAATAGTTGATCTATAATTTCAAATTATGGAGAAGATGGTCAGGATTGCGATCAAAAAAGGAACAAAAGTAGTTTCTGTTCAAGTTCTACAAAGTGGGTCGAAAAGTCAGAAAATAAATAGTTATTAACTATTATTTTCTTTTTAACCACAACCCTCTTTTCTCAGTCCGCCGGTGTTCCTCATAGTATCTTGGGTCCCATTCTTTACACGGTTTATACAGCCGATATCCCAACGCACCCTATCACAGTCCTAACAAAATATGCTGATGACACATGTATACTCTCTGTAAACAATGACTCTACTAATCACAAACACTACAGACCCACATAACATCCATTAAATGGTGTCAAAACTGGAGAATCAAAATAAATCCTGACAAATCCCACCAGATCACCTTTACTCTCCGTCCTAAATCTTTACCCTCCTGTCCTACAGTAGCCTTTCTAAATACTCCACTAACGCCTGTTGAACAGATTTGATACTTAGGATTCCATCTTGACAAGAGACTTACTTGGAATCCGCATACAAGACTGAAACGACTAGAAACTGCTCGTAGATTTCGATTGCTACAACACCGGCTTGACTCTAAGCTTCTCATTCACTACAAAACATTATTATACACTATGATAATCTGACCACTTTGGACATATGGAATTGAGCTCTGGGGCTCTACCAGAACATCAAATTCTTCCCGCATCCAATCCTTACAATCCAAAATCCTACGTAAAATCCTGGATGCTTCTTAATACGTTACAAATGAACTCATCCACAAAGACCTTAACATCCCATTCGTAGCAGATTTGGCCCAAAACAGGTATGCGTCTTTTCATTCCTAACTCCCTGCCCATCCTAACCCATTAGTTCTTAATATCTCATCCTTAACAATCCCTGATAATCCTCCGAGGCATCTGAAAAGAAGATGATCCCGGGACCTTCTAATTTAAATTAATGCTTGAAGTACCACCAACGGTTGGTTCCTTCCCAAGATTGTCAAGTGTAAATAAAACATTCCACAGGTTTACTTATTGTATTTATTATTTGTACAGTTGTAAATTACATTAAATAAATAAATAAAAAAAGTACACTCTTCCTTTTTTTTTGAGTAATTTTTTTTGTCATAAATACCTATTTATTTATTTATTTCTTCTTTTAAACCTCATGGGTTTATAGAGTTTGATATATGAGGGGGGTGTAGATAACAATAATGGGTGAAATCTCCTGTGCTGCATTTCAAATGCATTGTAAAAGTGGAATGAGGAAAGGGATATGCCGAAAATGTATTGAGTCTGCTGTTTGATGATGGGGCTGATCAGATTTTGTAACTGTTGTGTAATACCTATTTATTACTCCAGCATTACAAATTTGACTTAATACAACTATTTCAGATTCTATAGGAGTGTCTATCAACTTAATTCTAATTCAATTGTAGACACTCCTAGAGCATTTGAAATTTTATAATATAGCTGATAGATAAATAATAAAAAATAGATGTATAACAAATAACAAAACAAATTTATCAGGTTCCCTGATAAATAATAAAATAATAAATCGCATATAAATAACTAAAAATATTTCATAAAAAAAAAAATCAACAGAACACATAATCAATTCCAAACAACCAGAAGCACTGGTATACTTCTTAAGCAGATTAATGACCAACAAAACAGCATCTCTGAAAAAGCACCCCTTAGCAAATAGAAACCCATGATGAATCGAAAATAATAAAGAAAATTCAAAATGGCTAAGAGAACCCATGAATTTAAATGTCTGAATGCGTGACAGCTACGGCTGACTCCTATTTCGATCCTAGTAAAAAGAGAAAAATAAAATTAAAATAAAAGCAGCACTCTTTCAACCTCGATAAAAAAAAAAAACGGAATAAAGACCCTAGGATAAAAAAAAAGAGGACTGCCCGTTATAGGGGCAAGTTTTTCCTTCGCTTTTTTCCGCAGCCCTTCAGTCTTTTGTTTCCCATTTCTTTGTCCTGGAAGGGGCGGAAATTAGAAATGTCAGATATCCAGGTGGTCAGGATTCGTAGAGCACAGGAGGGGAGGGAGATGGTCATGGACCTGGTCAGTTCATGTCCTTTTGAGACAGTCTTCGCTGATCTCTGAGGACTTCTATTTTATAGGTAGATTCATAATTTGAGGGGAGAGATATGAGCACAAAATTTTGTATTTATTTAATAGCATTAAATTATTTTGATTTATTAGAGAACTAAAAACTCAAAAGAACTAAATTCAAATAGCTTTTAAAATGAAACTTTGATACAAAAAAGTACATTAATTAAAGTAATGCTACAGTATTAAAGGAATATAGTAAAAAAAAAACACTGGTGCTGTAGAAAAAACAAATTTCATAAAAATTAGTATTTTCCGGTTTATCGGTTTGAATATTAGGAATATCAACTTTATTCCTGAAAAGAATAAAACAGTTTGAAAAGAAAGAAGTTGTGTATACATCAATGCAATCGGAAGAGATAGGTTTCGGCTTTTTCTACTTCTAAGGTACTAAATAGAAAACTTTTTCAAAATTCGTTTCATTCATCATTTCAGCTCTTTTAAACTATTAACATGAGAATAATATCTGAGATGAAAAGTCATTGAACTATACATTTATAATAACGAGTTGAATAGCAATCGTAATTGCCGTTCTTGAAAAATCGAAAAAATATAAAAATATTGATTCAATAACTTCTGGTTGGTCCATTCTAACGAACAATTTGCTTCAATATACCAGGCATCTTTTCCCTAAATATCTAATTTCAGTTCAGTATGATTTTCTGTTTTTAAGGTAGGCTCTTCACACATACCATTTTGCGAGACTTTATTTCGACGACAGAGATATCGAAAAATGTATTTCCATTAATAGCCCGAGTTTGAAATTTTGCACATTCGCAATTTTTTTTTTTTTTTTTGTGCTTTGCCTTTCACTAGACGGCAGCAAAACTTTGTTTTCAAATCTGGCTGGAAATATTGTATATAGATGTGAATGCCTGCTAAGATGGAATTATTTTATTTTTATTTTTTTAATCTCTTGTTTATATTATTTAATTCGTATTCAAATTACCTTTATATCGATTGACTTATTTTTAAACCTATAATATTTCTTAGTTATTATTATTATCTTTCCATTTTATTATTTTTCCCTTGATTATTGCAATTTTTATATTTCTTCAATAAATAAATTATAATAAAAAATATTAAATTAAAAATTATGAAACGTTCGTATATTAACTCACTTTTAATAGTTTCCATACCAAAAGGTTTTTATCAGATAATAATCGAGAAATGAAATTTATTCACTTTTTATTAAATATTTTCATAATTTGACATATGTAGTAACATTCTCATGAATGATTGAAAATACTAAAAAATTGAAAAAAAAAAAACAAAAAAAAAAAAACGAACAAACAATATGCTATTGATTAATATAAATAAAAACACAAAATACAGACACTTTTTTTTAATAGATAGATTATATTGGATATCTATATAGTATATGGATATCGATCTGTATTGGATAGACTATATTTGCAAATATTATCTCGGTACAATTATCACCTAACAGAACTGGTAGTTAGACCATTACCTTGCTATATATTCACCATAGATTCTGCTTCAGCTCTATTAATATTCTTGTTCTTATTCTCACGTAATTTAGTCCTCAACAAATTCAAACAATATAATAATAATTTCTTGATGAATTTCAAACATCAAGTATTTCAAACATTTAAACAGAATATAATTTAAATTAACCTCATATACTCCGCTTCATTCTTTCATACGGTCCATATCACATAATTTAATCGTAAAAACCATTCTTGGCAGTATTTTAGAACACATAGTTATCTAGAAAACCTTGAGCATTGTTTTATTAAAAAAAAAAAAAAATGTTTTTTTATCACGTCAAGCATACACGGGTTGAGAGGGGAACATCTCACAGCAATCCTTCACCTGCCATCTCAAGTTACATATTACATTATCGCTGTCTGCTACACACTCCCTATTTCCTTCTAAGTATTAGCTAAAGGGAATGTGAAATACATGTTACAAAACGTTTTTAAACTTACCTATTAGTTGTTACTACCTATGCTATTTATCCTAAACTTACTATAACTTGATTATACAATCTACAATAGTTTTTTCTATTTATTCCTGAAGAATATTTATTTATAAAGTGATTATCCTTTATAATCCTTATAAACTCCCTACATTTCTTTTATGGTCGAAGTTTCGAGCTGTTGTCAATTTTCCAGATCTTTCTTTAGCAACAAAAATGCGTTAAAGGTAAGTGTACAATTTATTTATTTATCATACACAAAATTTAAATTATGCGATTATTATCAAGATACTTATATTACAACATGGTAAATAATTATTATTAAATATTAATATTATTCATTAATGAGTAATGCACCGATTTATCATTATTAAATTTTATTTTAAAGTCATTTTAATTTATTTCATATTTAAAAAAAAAAAAGTGTTATTTCTCTTATCTTTGCTAAAAGTTACTATTGTTTTTATTACTAATATTGTAAGATTTTTATTTCGTTAATATGTAATAATTTATTGATAGATAATATAAAAGACACTATCATATAAATAATATTATTTGAATTCTAAAACGTGATAAATGCTACACTCTCCATTATTGTATCTTATGTTATAATAAAAACAGGCAGAGTGTCAAAGGTTAGAATCTCATGAAGCATAATCACATTAAAAATGAATATGCTGCAGACATAAAACTTTTACTCTATAAATAATTCAATTAATGAATCATGATGCATTAACAAATATTTTTAATATATATATTAGAATAAAGATGTTAGAATAAAAACAAAAGCAGAAAAGAAAATCTCTGTAGGGCTAAATACGATTAAAATGCTGAAAACATGAAATCAATAGATGTTACAATTTTTAAAAATAGTAAACAAAGTGCAAATTTATGTAAGTAAATTTAAAAGTAGGTAGTGAATTCTTTAATTTATAAGAAAATAAAGTAAGTAATTATAAAGATTGAAAAAAATTGTTTAATGTCAAATAATTTATGATTAATAGTTTATAAAGAATATGTGTAATCTAATCTAATAAATATAACAGTGCCCCATATGTGTGTAAGTAAATAAATAAAATTTAATCTACATTTAGACTAGCGGAGTTAACTAACCATGGAATTCCTCTCGTAATATTATCTGCAGATGACCAACTTATTCTAACCATGATGGGTTGGGGATCATGTTTATCATTTTATGGGACTGCCACTCAATGAAAAAAGTCAACGCCTCAGACCGAATTCGAACCGGTGCCGCCAAATTTCCTGATGTCAAAGACCTGTGCCTAAGCAACCTGGGCCACCGACGGCCCTAGTCAAAACCAACTATCAATCCTTCCATGATAGACTCACTAATCACCCAAATCCACATGCTTTTAATTTTGCTCCCTCTTCAACAACTGGTAATATTCCTAGGCGTCTAAAAAGAAAATGGGCTCGAGAACTTCTACTCTAGTAATTTTATTGAAGTTCTTTCAAAAGATGAATTTTTCAAAAACCCTGCATTATGTCATTTTAATATAACTAACACCACATTGATTAGTCTTATGTTTATGTAATACACTTTTACATCCTAATAAATAAATGAAAATATATATTTTTAAATTTAATACATAACAAAAAAATAAAGGAATATAGACATATACAATAAGAACAAGCAGAGCATGGCAATAGGATATTGAACCCTCACTGCACCATAAATATCGATGATTACGCCCGTTTATGGATCATGACATGGCTTGCTTTAATATCAAAAGTATAGAAAATATTGATCTATTTTTTTTTTTTTTGCTTAACCATAAAAACGATAGCTATCTTCATAATGGGCCTATTTGTACGTTTAGTAATTTTGACTAAAGTACCGATTGACACTTCAAAAATTGCTCTGAGTAAATTAAGGGTTAAAAAAAAAAATAATTTCCCAATAACAATAGGTTGGTTAAACAACGTTTGAAGTAACTATCGACAATATCTCGGTTCCCATTATCATCATGTCCCGCTCTTGTAACCACGAGAGGAATATTAAAGAGTAAAAAAGTGTGTTTACGGAATAAATTCTCTCCATTTACCTGCTACCGGATGTTTTATCAGTTAATTTCATCAGGCTAATGCCAATTATTTATTTGTACAAACAATAAAATAAAAATGTACAAAAATAAGATCTAGATTCCCCTGCTGTATTAAAAAAAAATACATGTCCATATTTGCATACATTCATTCTTTATGTCTACATATACTCGTATTTACATTAAGAGCGAATCAAAACGTTACTCAGTTACGTTTTAATTCGCTATTAATGTAACGAAATACTTTACAAGGAATTACTCCCATAAAAACTCTTTGTATGGTAATTTCTCTAATATTTTGGAGTTATCCTATAGTATAATAATGATTATATAATAAAAAAAATTTTTTTAATTATTTATTTATTGTAATTTACAACTGTACAAAATAATACAATAAGTAAATATGTAGTATGTTTCATATACACTTGAAAATCTTGGGAAGGAACCACCCATTGGTGGTACTTCAAACATTAATTTAAACTAGAAGGTCCCGTGGCCATCTTCTTTTCAGACGCCTCGAAGGATTATCAGGGATTGTTAAGGATGAAAGATTAAGAATTAATGGGTTAGGATGGTTAGGGAGTTTGGAATAAAAAGAAGCATATCTGTTCTGGGTCAAATCTGCAACGAATGGGATGTTAAGGTTTTTAAGAATGAGTTTATTTGTGACGTAATAAGGAGCATCAAGGATTTTAACAAAAATTTAAAGAGGCTGCTTCTTTGAAAACCTCCACTAAATTATGATAGGTAATAAAGTTGGTAGTGGCCGAGGCTATGCAGTTAACGCCTTTCAGAAGTCAACAACTCTACATAACTCAAGAAACAAATGGTTTACCCCTTTTTGACAAAATATCCAATAAATGATAATAAACAGTTAATGTACTTCACCTCGACTAATAGACAGACACAAAATACCGCCTACCCCTTACCAAATAATCAAATTGCCTCAGTCCCCTCTTAAAATGCATTGACAGAATGCAGAAAAAGAGGCTACCTTCAAACTATTTTCATCATTACTTCATCCCCTAGCATCCATGGGGCTAAGAATAAAAAAACAAACAAAAAAACCGTTTGTTCAATTCCATGGCGAAGTCTTGGGCTATAACTAGACTATACCACCTTAGCTGGACGTTGTTTCTATACTTGTATTTTGAACTAATACTATTAGCTTTCATCATGAAACAGGCCCCAGATAGTAATTCGTACGATATTTACACCACAATATGAATCAAAACCTATTATATTGCTTAATTTTTTGTTTGCATTGAAGTTCCAATTTTATTTTCGGATCCCACTATGATATCCCTTCGCTTTATACCTGCGTACATATAATAATACACATGAAATAGTGGGGTAAGTAGAGACTTGGATATGTATGCGGTAGATATTAGGTGGTATTGGAAGCTGCCAGGAATACGATATCAGATTATATTAGAGCTATCATTTGTTACAGTTTATCTCGGCTCGGATATTGACTTCAGCCGTTATGTCTGACCCGGTTGTAAAAATATCTTCCGATCTGCGCTTCCATGGAAATAGATATAAGTAAGAACTTTTCGAAAATTCTTTTTTTTTTCTTTTTTTAGTGAATCAGTTCGTAAAAGAATTGAAAAAGTTAGAAATAAGGAATGAATAAAATATATATAAACTTAGATTCCAAGCAAAATAGAAATATATTTCTTAAGAAGATACATAAATATTTTTATTTTCAATTTTTTTTTAATACATCTCCGACTTCTATTGTGATTATGAATCCATAACGATTTATAAAAGCAATAATTATTTCGTGTAGTAAAAAAAAAAAATACTTCAACCATGAATGGTAACTAGTACTGTTTGAAATATTAATATCTATATCTTTTTTATGACCTTTTAAAAGCAATACGAGTAGAAATAAAGAAGAAAATAAACAGCACTCTAATATTTAAAAATGTAAATATGCAAATCAGGACTAAACTGGAAAAAAAAACTGATATTTAGAATTTCAATGATTATTAGAGTCGAATATATAGCCATTTTTGAAAATAATAATGCACTGACAAAGGTAAATTTAGAAAATTCACAATTTGTATTATATATAATCTATCATAAGCCCATAATATCTTTCTTAATGATTGGAGTAAGAATTAATATATAGTTCGTACATTTTTCATCTCATTCAATAAAGAGAGATTCCTCTCTATCAAATCCCATTCCCATATTTTTTTCTAGCAAATTCCATTTCCTAATCCTGAAATAGTAAAATCGTCGACAGATACTAGAACCTAAGACGTGTCACTTCTAAAGCGTGATAGTATCGCGTATTTTTTATTTGTCTTAAATTAGTACACAATGCCGTAGACAAACACGGATTTCAGAAAGTTCTGGAGTCTTTACTCGAATTTCAAAAGTGAACCTTCCTTATTGACGTTCTGAAACTTAATAAAAAATATATATATACAAGGGTCTGAATCGATTCTGTGACGCAAGGGAACGCTCGAGATGTTCATCAGTTGGGGGTTCATCAGTCAATGTGTAATGCATTTGAATTAAAATATCTTAGTTGTATAGTATAAGTTAGAGAAATATTCAGCATTATATCATATTAGTACTAAAATTTCTTTAAAAATTAAAATCTGAGTTTTCTGTGAGGGCAATGTTATGTTTGATGGTAAACCGAGCTAGCGAGGTGTTAAGTGGAAAAGATTATGGAAAGATAACGAGTTTAATAACTAATAATTAATATTCATTAATGAAACTGAAGGCCATTTCATGAAACAACCCATCTGAAGGCGAGGTGTTTCTCAAATGACTAACTCAATTAAACAAGTTTATTTTATAAGTATACTTTATTTTACAGAAACCAGCGTTCTATTGCAAGTGAAGTATTTGTAAATACTTGCTATTACCGTACTAAGACCAGATATTATACTGGTAAAGAACAATATAAATGTAGCATATATAAAAGTTGCATACATAACTCCGAAAGGGGGTCCCCTTAAGAAGCTCATTCAATGATATTGCGATATTTAATCTTTGTGATATGAAAAGGGCAGAGCTCATATTGCAGAACGCTCTCTTAAGCCGGCCATTTCTCTTTTCGGTTATTTTCTTTAATACCCTCAGGGTATAAGATACAGCGAAACAACTGCAATGGCGCAGACCGGAAAGAGAACATATCGTGGGATAATCGACCATTTGGAAGATGTTTGTGGTCCGGGGTATCCTATATAAGTATTCAGGGTAGGAGTAAAATTTATATAGAAGTCGAAATATTAAAGAAAATATGCATTTAAATAGCACAGAACAATCTAATAAAAAAACCAATTACTAGATACAGACATGGTAAATTATATATATTAAAAAAAATCGTATTTATTTACAATTTTTGCTGTTAAGACCCGTTTTAAACTTTAAAACTATGTATAAATCAATAAAAAATATGATAACATTGATATAATTTTTACGCAAATATTTTTTCTATAAAAGCTGCGGCAATCTTACAAGTAACTTAACATTGAAATACAGGTTCGTGAAAAAAACGATTTTCAATGGAGGGGGGGGGGGATTGAAACACAAAATATTCTATTCTTAATATGATAGAAAAAAAAAACTTTAAAAAAAATTGAAAATTGAGGTTAAACATCTCGTATATTACATCATAAACATAAATTCGTTATATTTAATAATATTTAAATATTTTTATGTTTACAAATTTAAATCTTTTAATTATTATTCTTACAAATTTTAATTATAGTTCTAGGTTTAAATACATATATATTTAAGTTTCATTTAATGTATATTATATTGTATATATAGTGGCGTTGACATCTCTGGAAAGGAACGTTATACACTGCTCCACCCCCAGTATTTCATTTAATGTATATTATATTGTATATATAGTGGCGTTGACATCTCTGGAAAGGAACGTTATACACTGCTCCACCCCCAGTATTTCATTTAATGTATATTATATTAATTTATAATTATATTTATAAAAAAGAAAAATAAAGAAACTGATTCAATAACCGTAGTTATTTTGTTTTTCAACTAATATAGTAGTACTTTCTGATGTCTAAAAACGTGATAGTTGAATTAAGAGGGACTATATGAAATAGAACAGTGAAATATTTTTACAGTAGTTTTTTTTTTTACTTTAAAATAGCTAAGATTAAGACTAAAAAGTATATTATATACTTTTAGGGTTTAGAGTTAAGTTAAGTTACAAAAGTTACTTTAATAATGACAAATACAATTTTAAATTATTCCATGTAGTAAATAAAAACTAATAGATCCTGGAGATTCTCCTTAATTGAAATAAAAAATACGGACATACTACTATAGTATAGAAAAATAAATTAAATATCTAAGATATTTTAACTCAAAAATATGTTAGTACGTAAAGAACGAAGTTATGGTAAATTTCATATTATAAAATTTCTGATCTTATCATAAACAATTTGTAAATTTATTTAACTTTTTTAATTTCTTATAGTCTTTATATTTTTCTATTTTATTAAAAAAATATTGGTATAAAAGTGTGTTTATTTATTTATATAAGTATCGGTATTTTGCATGTTTCAAAGTCATTTTAGAAAAAAAGAAAATTATTGTACTCATATTATTATTTTTTTTAGATATAAAACTTGTTCTATAATTTTTTTATTCTTTTATTTAATTCTAAAGTCAATTTTACTTTTAATATACTATTTGTTTTTTCTTTACTTATGCATTTCTTCTATAAAGCTATGTAAGTGTTGATTCAATTATATAATAACTGATATTTAGTATTATGCTTTTCGGCCCGATTGAAAATATATCTGTAACCAAGAGCTTATAGGAATTTCCATCAATGTAGTTTTACTAGAAAATGGAATATATATATATATATATATATATA
>NW_027105405.1:0-41353 GCF_000696795.3 Halyomorpha halys | reverse complement strand
TAGTTGTTTGTTTGTTTTTTCTTCAATAAAATTAATTATTATTTGTATCAATCAATAATGAAATTCAACACACTGACTCAAAGGTACTATAGATACAATTTTCCTATATCTTCTTACATTATAATCTACACATATACATCAACAGAATTATAAGAGAGAGAGAAAACTACCACAGTCATGCAGGTCAACTATTAATGAAACGATGAAAAGGAAATTTTCGGCCCGAGGTTAGTTAAAAAAAAAATTACTTGATAAATCTGTGCAACTAAAATAACTATTTCAATCTTTGATAAATGAAAACACTCGCTTTTATCAAACAGTTTCGTTTTCGAGTAATATCTTAACCAACATATATTAGTGTAATAACGTAAAAAAACAAAACAAAAAGAACATGAGATATTTATTGGAACGGAGTCCTCAGAATTAATTTACATCTGAAATGAGCGCAGTCGACGGCGATCCTGGCGGTTCGTTCAGTTTTAACAGATATCTCCATCCCAATAAAAGCATTTTAAGTTAAAAGCAACTACTTTTACAATTGATCTCGAAGTAATTATTTGTACTTCTGCGTAAAGCGAAAATAGTTTAATAAGTTTTCTAGTAAAACTAAATTGATGGAAATTTCTTTAAGCTCTTAGTTACAGATATATTTTCAATCGGGCTTTAAAGACTTAACTATTTATCACAAAAAATTAGTGTAATGTAATTTATTAATTCATGTAGTTTTTTGTCTGTTTTAGAGGACTCGAAAAAAACAAAAAAAAAACTAGAAAATAGGGTATAGAGTAAAATTAAGAGAACATTTAATTGAGATTTTGTTTTGTTTTAAAAGTGCCAAGTGATCTACTTCAAAACTTTATAACCTAGGGTGAATATGAAAAAATCATAACGAAACTATGGTTAATATTCATCAATGTAACAGCTCATTTCCGCAGATCTATAGCGGTGCTAAACGGAGATTTGGCTTAATGCACGGCAGGCAATATTTCTTTATTTGAGAAATATAAGGAAAATGATATCGTTATGATAAAGAAAATAAAAGAACAGTTATTGTAATGAAACAAGAAAGTACAATTAGTTCATTACAACCTTCCTTATCCATAAAAGAGTTTACAAAAGGAGATTTTTAAACTCTAACGAAGCGTTCTTTTAATCAAGATGACTCTCTCCTAGTAATGTTATCAATAAAATATGAAAGGAAAGAATTCCGTTGATACATTAAATCAAAGATAAGCGACGAACAGCTAATGAACCCAAGCGGGAAATTGAGGTAGAAAAACAAGACTGGGAGGCGTTCATTAAGACTTTAATTCTAGCTGGTGAGGATGATATCGTGTACCATTGTCTTGGTGGTGTAAGTGGTTTCGTTGGCCGTTCTGGGGAGGCTCAATCATAATCAATCTTGCCCGCTAATGAAAGTCCTTTGTTTGCGGAGAGTGGGGGGAGGTCAGCGACGACTATAACCGTGTCTTAGCACGACAATAGTGGCTCCCTCTAAGATATGGGGCAAAACCGCACGGACAATCTGCCTCGCAGTGCTCCTCCTGGAATAATGAGCACCGACAGTTGGTGCTAAGATGTTCTTGGAGGCCGATCGTTAATCCGAAAATAGAACTATTACTATAAAATTGAAGATAGATTCGCCTTACTTTAAGTATAATATTGCAAATTTTCAGGTAGAAAACAGTGTATAATATTCGATTTTGATCTGTGTGAGAGATCCCAAAACACAGTCATTTTTGAATAATCATAAGTAAAGAAATTTAATATGGAAAATTTTTTTACAGCACTTAATTAAAAAATAAATAAATAAACTATTACTTATTTAATCATATCATAACAACTAATTACAACATCAATTTCGTAACTATTCTTCACTCTTATAATTCTTGTGTGCAGGCAAAAAGCTATCGATACCTCAGGTTTTTTTTACATCGATTAGCATAATCCACTATCCCTGGAAAAATCTTGTTTGATAAAAATAAAAATTAAAGAGGATGATGAAAAAACATCAATGGAAAACAGCGAATCATGTGTCATTATATGGAGTAAATGAACTTCTGTCCTTTATTCCATTCAGACAAATAGTATTGAAATAAAATATTAACTAAACTTTTGTTTTTTTAATTTAATATTATTGCTAAAACATGATTTAAAATAATTCAGTGAAAATGAAGGGATAGTAAATTATGAATGCAGAAAAATTCTCAAATGACAACTATTCATTTTTGAAAAGCGAAAGTGATGTATCTGAAAATTTTATTATCTCGAGCTTTGTAGAATTTTAACATAGTCTTCTATTCGCAATGCCAAAAAGGACTAATACAATTGTTATACCACTAATTAAAATAAAAAGCGAACAACTGACGAACAATAGAAAAGAGATGAAACCATATCTCAGCCTTTTTTTTCATAGATAATTTTTTTTTTACTGTCATATTACATTCTGTCATATTTTTAGACAATAATGATATAAATAATAGCGCTCATTCACACCATAGTTATAAATATATAAATTAAATGAGAAATAGAAGAGAAAGGAAACAATAAAATAATAAATAGAAGGAAATTCATATCTTAAACATAATAATTCCTATTTTCAATATGTACATTCAGCCTGAGGAACTCCGACGAACTCCTAGCTCTTCCCCCATTTGTGGAGGAAAGGGAGGACTCCGGAAGATCCCGGCGCTCCTCTCTCAACCACATCACTGGTATTAAAAGCCAGTGAAAGATGAGTTAGGGCGAACTCAGCCTCAACTGGCTTTAAACACCAATACTAATTGCAAGACAGGAGCAATAAAGTTGGAGTTTATATTATCCAATTTATTTAGTTTGTTATTATTTTTGTTTCTTTTGTGGAATATAATGAAATTATCCGTAAATGTATTATGAATCGTTAAATCTATTTTTAATATTTATTAGCCTTAGATGTTGCAGATTAGAATATTTTACTTTTATTATTTTATTAAAAATTAAAACCAAAATTATGATCTAAGAATTAATTAAACAAACACAACTTCTATTAGCAGAAGGTGAACCACTCACGGACTATAAGGTATTTTGTAAGGGTAAGGAAAACAGCAGCAGTTCATATATTTAAATCATCCGGAATTCGGTGCAGTGCGCGCATCAACTTTCCCTTTCTATAAAAATTTATATTTTTGGGTTTCTCAAATGTCATTAGTTCAATAAAAGAAAACGATTCAAAACTCCGTAAATTCGTGAATAAATACGGGAAAAAGAAAATGCGGGATCCAGGTTTTTTTCTTTTCGAGCTTCTCTTTTTTTTATTTTACTCTTCTTTAATTATTTATCACATTTTTAAATATTTGTATCTATCCATTGCAAATTACTGCTAACAATCAGGAACTTTAATGTTTTTTTTACTAAGTTTCATCAAAATTGTTTAAGCCATTTTAAAGATAATTATAAAAAAATATAAAATCGATTCTCTAAATTGGTACTTTTGGCTGGTCGATTTAAACGAAAAAGTTGCTGTATTATTCCAGCCATATATATCCCTTAAATATATAATTTTATTTTCATTAGACTTCTCGTTTTATGGCTAGGCTCTTCACACAAAAACACAGAGCATTTTGCGGTACTTGGTTATTTTAATTTAAAGGACCTCAACACGTGTAGTATTTTTGTTGAAAACTTGAATTAGAAATTTTGCAAAATCGTAATACTTCTACTTTCTATATTTTATACAGAGGTTAATGGAAGTAAAAATGAGCTTACATCAGATTAAAGTTCAAGAATAAAAAAGTAATTAATAATAATATCTATAAAAACAGGAGTATAGGGATGATAAATGAATTTAACCTTAATTTTTTATAATTCTCTTTAACTGTAGACCTTTATTGCAGATTACGTTCCAATATTGCTCATAAAAACAGAACCACGACTTAAAAATATAATTTAAAAAGGAAATTGAAATACAAAGGCAATGCTTTACAGAAAATTAGAATTATAAACGTTGAAGAAAGTTACCTTGGGTTCACAAATTGATATTAAATTTGTACAAAACCTTTTCTATCTCCGTTGCTTGACATTTAATTATGTTTTTATTTGAGAAAATAATGAATTTTCTTAACAGGCAACTCGGAGAGCATATAAATCAGAGTATTATGCGGACAAATCATGAAATTACTACGAGTAGAGACATTGAAAATTTTGTTAATTGGGTGATTAACTATTGATTTTTCGTCAGTGATTACAAATTGAAAGCCGGGGCAGCGACACGTACAATGCATCGCAATCAGTAGCTTGATCAATACAATTCTAATTAGCAAAGAGCTTGGTACAGCCAGCTCGCTGTGATGAGGAAAATAATTGTTACTTCTTTCCTTAATCTGCAAAGTGCCATTAAAACAATATTCTTACTCGGTTTCAAGCAGGACTTTATCGAACAGAAAAGCAAAGCAGACCTGGTTGGCAAAAATATGGACAGGCAGATATCAGGAGGAGAAATAAAAAATGGCTGAAAGCGGGAGTTGGACCGAGGGCACTCAAAAGAGAGATCACGATCAGTGAACACAGCAAAGGTTGAATGCTAAGCAGTGTCCTAGTTCTTGAAGGGGGAGGGAGACATCCTCGCCGATCTGACTGGAGTATACCACGTGTAAGAATTAGGGTAGAATGTATAGTTCATAATGTTTAAAAGTTTTGTTATCAGTAAATAAAATCCTGATTTAGAGTTGAATAAATATGATCAATAAATATTATTTATTAACATATGTTACAGTCTGCCGCAGACTTGAGAAATAGTTATGTAATTTACCTCAATTATACTGACAATATAATATATTTATATAAACAAATAAATAAATAAAGAATAAATTATAAATAAAGACATAGATTAATATGAATAAAATAAAATAAGTATTTAAGAAATGAAAATGAACAAGTAAAACAAGCTTTTAAATTTGAAATAAAATCTAGTACACTAGATTAGGAGTAAAATATGATAACTTCAAATTATTCCAGTAATTAAAACTTTAAATTATTAAATTAATTTATTATTGTTTTAATTCTATATTGAAACACAAAAAGTTGTCTTCAGCGCTATGTTTATTGACAAAATAAATTGAAGCCAATATTTTTGAGAAAAGAGAAAAATCAAAAACCTCTACTGAGGTCATTAGTCAATATAGTTTCCTCAGAATTTCGATAGAGAACTTATGTAACTGCTTATCTCTTAAGGTTAGATTAAATGAATTTTATTTGTTTCTATCATTTCATAACTTAGATTTATTGTTTATTAATATAATAAAAATATTAAATTATTAAAAAATTATTAAAATAATAAAACTTCTCCACTTGCCTAACTGAAACTAGTTGATGGAATTTGATAACAGCACGTTTCACATGTGTATGTAAATTTAAAGCATGGACATTTAAAAACAGTCAATATAGGACTATCTAGATGGCAAAATTCACATCTGCTAAATGTTTAAAACACGAGTGGTAATTTTCGATTCAAAAGGCAAATATTTGTCACATTAATAATTACTAAGTTTTCCTACCTTAAAAGTGAGGAAACAAATATGAATATTTTATATGACTATATTTTCATGTATATTGTTATAAATTATTATAATTCTTTCGTTTAATATATTTCTTTATGACTATTCAGATATAATTCAATATTCCAATTCGGTTTAGTTTATGAAGGTAGTACAGGAATTCTTCAAAATTGGCGCCTGCTTTTAAAATATTGTTAAGATATTATCTATTGGGTATTTGATATTATTATTTTTTGGTGTGTGATAATTATGTGTGGTAAGTAAATCAGAGAAAGAAAATACACAGTAATGACTATCGGACAAAAATACTCGATATCGTATAAAAGGCACTTTATGAATACTATAATTATTTATCTAAAGGAGTAAAGATTAATAAACATAAAATTTTAATCTACATCATGGCAGAAATAAATTTTATGTCCATCTTGTATATAACATTATATTATTATTCAATAAATCACTTCAAATTTTCGTTTATTTATTATCTGTAATATCGATTCTTTAAAACAATCTTAATATTTTCGAGTGTTTTATGTACAACAATTTATCTAAGTAGTTCCCTTTTTGATCAAAATTCAGTTTCATGTTTGGTGTAGGAATAAGAGGGCATAAGAAACCTCAAATCAACCGCTATATTGAAACAAAATGGCGGGTGCAATATCGAGTTTGGGTGCCACATCTTTAAAAATTGGCCAGTTCGTCTATCGCGGAGGAAAGATGGGCTCCTTAGTTAAATAAAGTGTAGAAAGAGAGTTTTTTTGATGATATTACGACATTTAGTTACGTTATGATAATTAGAGACAATTTTGTTGATTTGTTAAGGGATAAATAAGTATATTTTAACCACAGTAATAAAATGTGTATAGCTTTGAAGACTAATGTAAAATCCAGAATACAACAACAAATGGCCTCTTCTGATAACCATGTACTTTTCGTACTGCAATGTACATTTTAGCTAAAAATATCATTTTTTTCTAACAGTGGAGGAAGATTTAATGTAAAATTTAACGTTTCAAGTCTAGCCTAATCTGATAATTTATATATTGGATGTGTTGACAGGCGTATATCATGCTGATGACATGTATATGATGTTGATGACAAGCGTACGGTTCTGGATAATTGATTAATTAATTCATTTTGGATTATTTAATCCATAAAAATTTTTTTTTGAGGTTAATGACTTCCAGTTTAATGAAATTTTTATTAAATTATCATAACATGGTACAACGTTTCGGGACCACTGTCCCATATTCATGTACTTTAAACGTATAACAATAATAAAACCATCATAACAACAATCTTCATCCTTATTTATTTCAATTCACACAATTGTATTCACCGCATAATTTCATATACGAAATCATGTCACAATTTATGCATCTTCACTACTCCTTAGCACAGCCATTACTCTATATATCCTTACTACCTCTTTGGACCTTATCTCATGTCCAGTGTGCTGTTTGGTTACCTCCCTGTTTTTTACAAGTCCTGCTTTGTATTTAACATTAACTTAGTGATTTTTTACTTAAACCCGTTTATTTCATCTGATTTTTATGTTTTTATTTTAAGTCTATTTATAATGTCTGCGTAATGTGTATTTAAGTGTTTAGTGTCAGTTTTATAGTTTACTGTGTTTATATATATATAGCTTCTAGAAATCTTCTGCTTTTTGTATTTTGTGCTGTATCTATTATTTTGGGGTTTTCAAAATTGAAATGAATTGATATATTATTTTAAAAAATGTATACTTTGCTTACGGAATGAGAAGTAACATATATTACCTACGCATAGGCTTCGGTTTCATAATAAATATATTTTATTTTTAATTTTAGCCGATATTTCAGAGACCCTTAGCGGAGCTGTGTACAAGTATTAAAAATGATTCAACGTATAAATAATTCTATGCACACTTGTTTATCAGAGCGAGTTTTAAAGGTGAGAGTACCTCCTACGTGACTCGGGTCTAGAAGAGCAGAAGAAGGAGCGGGCTGATATGACGGGTTGAATCTGGCGCTAGGTTGGAAATAAACCTCTCTGTCTATTCTGTCCCTTTCGGGACGGCTTAAACATAATTTTGTCCCTAAAAGCAACACATTTCTTTGAGAAACATGAAGGATATCAAACGCAACATACCTGACACTTGATTTATGAGAAGACTTCCTGTTTTGCTTGTTTGTAGGAGTTGTCAGTTGAATTACACTTCACATTCCCAGAAACTAATAGAAACTGTTTGAACGAACTAGACTTTTTAATATAAATCATACAGTTCTTGCGATATTATTTTAATATAAAAAAAATTACACAATAAAACTCTATTTACCCTGGCACGATTATTATTGTTTTTGATTAAATAATTTTAAAAACTCAACAAAAAAGTTCAACTGTGAGGCCTAAACGATAAGAGCTGAAATCGCAGTGAAAGCGTAAACAACTTGTTAAGTTTGGATGGACAGACTGTGAGTGACTTGATGAAAAAAATTACATGTCAAATAAGTAATTAATTTCAGTTACAAAGATCTTTTAGTTTCTGAACTAGGCACTGACATACAGACAATTTTGGAAGACAGTATTTTCGATCCAAAACGTTTTACAAATATACCAGCATTACAGTCCTCTTACTATAGGTTTTATATAAAGGTAGATCCTATTAAAAAAAGATAAACTGATAATAACAATTATTTCATGATAGTTTGTTTGTTTTTGTTTAGTGCTGTCTAATTCGGATCATTGGTCATCAACACCATGTATACCTTATTTAATTTTTCTTATATTTATTTAATTTTATTTTTTTTTGTCTGTCCAATGTTATTTTTCTACCAGTAAACATCTTGATTTTAAAAACTGAATCACCAGTTTCACAGTTTTACAATATCATCATCTCTGAGGGTTTTGAAATATCCGGGTTTCATCCTAAGCTATTGAGGCGTGATGTGAAATATGGGCATACTTGGAAGATATGGCTAATTGTCAAATTGGACATTTTTGGATGCTCTGGATACAAACAATATAAACCTTTTAATGAACTCAATGAGTCTGTAATTATTGTTATAAGAGTATTATTGTAGTTCAAAGAGAAACAGAAATGAAGTGCTGCTATTCCATTGAGTTAGGCAGTGAATATATTGCATAGTTTGTGGAGTTTAATTTTGTACATTTAGTCATTAGTTACAAAGGATGATGCTGATGATTGGTCTGATTTTGATCCGTCTGTGAAGGTATACATGATGATTGTCCTGTATATGATTGCCATATATATACCCTTTTCTGTCCTACACAGAACATTACCATGCTGATTCTCAATACGTTTCTGTCATTTATTTATTTCTAACGGTTTTAGAAAGCTATAATATTACACTATTTCGTTCATGACATTAATGAACTGATTTCTAATTCCATAAAGAATTATTTTTTGCAGTATGGAAATAAACGGCCCCATCCTAATCGAATGACTAGCTCCTATTCTTCTAAACAAGAGGAGGGATTGGAGAAAGGATCCAGAAGAACTGCAAAGACCTTCAACAATCCGCTCAGGCTGTGCTAACAGAATTAAGGCAGGAACGGTGAACAGTGAACCTTCATCTGAATTATTTCAAAGGTCAGCTGTATTCTCTTAATTATTTCTTCATTAACTCTGTTATTTCAGCTTAATTGCGTTTATTTTCTCAATTAACATGGTTTTTCATACATTTTTTTTTTCTAATTTCGATCTCACCCCAGTAGAGATGATTTCTTCTCATTTTTTTCCATTATCCTTCTCACGTTTTATAATTGAAGTTTGTACAATACAATTTTTTCCCATAAATCCATATATTATTAATGATAAATATTAACTTAATAGTATAATATTTGATTTAACTAATTTTTAATTTTTTTCTCATAGTATCATGTATATCCCTTTTTCTTCATACATTTCATTATGTTGATTTAATTTTTTTTTCATTATTTTAGACATTACTTACATATTTTATTATGTTAATTCCATTACTCATCATTTACATTTTCTTCCCCACCTTTCATTATAATTATTTCTTCAACACTTTCTGATTTTTAATTTTTCATAATTTATTTTATGTAATTATTATTATCTACTTTGTTATTATTAAGCTAATTACTTAATTTATTAATTCATGTATATTTCCAAATTTGTTTGTTTATTATTTACCTTTATGCTTCTATGAGTGATTGTTGTTATCTCTTTTTAGCCCAGATGAAGGCCTATAATTCAGGTCGAAACGTCGGCACAAATAAAATTGTGTTTATTTTCTTACCGCACACGCGACCATCTTCTCCTCATATTAACGATACAGTCAATTAATTGCACCTCGTCACTAACCAAGGATAGTTAATTTCTATAAATAAGCCAATATATTCAATTGAACTAGAAGGTACAAATCATAAAATGATGAGGCTAATCTAGCCCAAGTTATGGCCAATTAAGGAGTTCTTGACAGTCATAAATACTTAAGTGAAAGTATAAAGAGCTATTTTACTTTAAAATAAAGGTTAATCATTGTAAAATGGCGATAGTCATGAATTGGTCTATGATAATATTAAATAAACAAGGGATCTAGCACCGAAAAACATTAATCTTCAACCCCGTTGGTCGAAGAACAATATGGTACGTATCACAAACGTGTGGATATGAATAATACTAGGAAATAAAAAAAATATTAGAAGATATTTACAAAAAAAAATGGTGAGGTTTTCTGATAATATACCGAACGAAATGATAGATACGTAATTTAATAATCTATATATCTATTCTTCAAAATCATATATTGAATATTTTATTAAGTGAAATGGATCATCGACGCCTACGGCATATAATAGCGAAATTAATCGTTGAAAAGAACTCTAAATAAAAGAAGGCAATGGGAAGAAATAGGAAAAAGTTTTACATCGGATTCTCAAAAAACTGTTTACTAAAGAAAAGCTCAAGACTCATAAAAATAATTTACTAAAAGGGATTAAATTAAATAACAAAAATATTATCACATAAATTACTAAACCCTTTATTCGACTATTTCATTTTTAATTTATTTTAAAACAGGAAGTGAACAGCTAAATATAAGTTTAAAAATGTCAAATGACAAATCGCTATAAAATTAATTATATTAATTGGCTACAGACTAAATTACTCAACAGAGTTTATTGGACTATAATTTGAAAGTTTAGGTATTTGTAAAATAACTTCAAGGTAGCACTAACGAAACTTTAGATATATTAGAATTAGGTCACATTCGTTTATGAAATACTGAATAAGTCAAATTAAAAAATCGATTCTATTAGAAGACAAACAAAACAGTGGTTAAATAGAACTTCTTACACACGACATTGAGGTTTCAGTTGGCCACAACATTGAAACCGTCCAAGGTACATTCTGAAACATTTATCACGATTTATATAGATGCATGATTAACCGTAAGTTAATATGAAGGAGATGGTCAAGGCTGCGGTAATGAAAGAAGAATAAAATAGTAATAACTTATTATTATTTCCTGCCGAAAATACTAAGATAATAATAATTAAAACTTATTACTAATCATAATAGTTATTCCTAGCCATCTCCTTCATTTTTATCGAGATTGTAGCTATGTGAAATTATTGAGGTCCTTAATACTTTTTATTGACGGAAATTTGTGAATTTCATCGGGATATCTTTCAAACATTTGATTTCATATATTATCTATTTTTTTATAAATAAATAATGTATTTCAAAAACATCCATTAATATTATCTTTATGATTAAGTTGATTTATATTGAATCTTCTTCAATTTATGATTTATCTCGAATTTCTTTAAATCTCTATCAATTCCTCTCTCCAACATACTCTTAACTAAACCGTTCCTATCCTGTTGAATTAACCTACGAGATGGATCCTAATTTTGCCTACTCTCTCCGCTTTTCACAGTTAGCCGGTGTACCTCAAGGCAGTATTTAAGTCCCATATACAGCTACTATTTTAACCCATCTCAGCACTTTCCTTACTTTATCCGCTACAACCGCAAGCAAATACTTACTATTGCCATTAAAGAATGTTGTCAAAAGTAGATAATTAAAATAAATCCCATCAGATCACTTCAATATTTTTTTGTAAACCCATGATATCTATTTATCGCTGATGAATATTATCCGTTACCTAATACTATACAAGCTTCATCATACATGGGCAAGCGTTATATGCTTCACCATCCCAGCGAATCCAATCCCTTTATTTTATCCTTTTAATATTCTTGATAAACTATAAATATCTCAATATTTTAGATGCTGCGGATTTGGCTAGAAATATAAATACCTCCTTTTATTCCAAACTCCTTGTCCACACAAACTCGCTAGTTCGAACCCTTTAGTCCCCAATAATCCTCCGAGGGTGCGGAAAAAGAAGATCGCTGCTGGCCATCTAACTTAAAATATTCATTGATGTGTTAGCAATGAATTAGTTCATTATCAAGTATTTTTAACTCATTTACAGCTAGCAATTGTATTTTATTACACAACCGTAAATTTCAGAATATAAACGTATTGAAAAAATAACTAATTTTACAAATAATTTAACTTTCCTTATTTTTTATTTTTGCAATAATTAATATATCACATTATCATAATCATAATAATAAAAAAATTAAAATCACATTTTAATAAATACAATTGATTAAATATAACCTGTTACTCATGTGGTGTATCATCGAGTTCAACATTGGTTTTATTCGAATTATACATAATTTACATCTAATTTATCGGGATATTAATGTGATTAGTCCTGCTCAGTTTTCCTGAACGGGAAAAGGTAGAGAAGCAGACAAAGTTGGGCGTGCGAGTAAAATTACTGGAAAGCAAACAGAACGGGACAGAGACAAGCCGAAAAAGGGAGAAAAAAAGAAAAGAAAAAAAAGTAAGTTGTTTGAACAAGTCCTACAGCCCCGTCAAATAAGGTACAACTCCAGAACATTGTTCCCTCCGTTCTCGATATTCATTGAAATCTGTCCCCTACCCGCCAACATTTTCCCCTATAACGGGTTTTTTTTTCCTATGCAGTAGTATATACGCGCGTGCGTGGGTGTGTGTGCGCGTATATAGTTACAAACCAAAATAAATGATAATCTTGTGAATTCTGATACATTTATTTCATTTCATATATATAAAATAATATAAATAAATATAATAGTAAAACTCCCAACAAGGACCGAAAATTTTAATTGTGTTCCGAAGATGATAAAGTTTCAAGCAGAAATAGATAAAAAAAAAATTATTTATATCACCAGTGAGGTTTATTTTAACTATTTAAATAAATAAATTAATATGAAAATATTTTGTCAAATTTATCATTCTATCCTATAATTAAAACTTTATTAAATATGTTTTATGTGCTAGTTTTATGATTATAGCACTCAGGATTCCCGGCTTATAGACGGTTTTAATCTCTCTCTTTTTTTACCCTTCCCACTTCTAATCCTTCTACCTCTCCTCATATCATTTATTTATTTAACCTTTGATTTATTATATATTTATCATTTATACCCACTTTTTTTTTAATTCACTGTTAATATCATTAAACGTTTATTAACAAATCTTTTATCAAGATGATGTAGGGACTAAGCGTTAACAACAATACTCAATCATAAATTTTCTATCGACATAACTTAAAAATTGGCACTTTTGAGAGAATTTAAAACATTCTCAATATAACGACAGATGCAAGAAATCTTTTTATTTTTAAGAATGCCACGTTTATTCTAGTCATATAAGTATGATTTTTTCCGGAGTGACTATTCAGCTAGTTTCACAAGAAAAATGAAAATCATTACTCTTTTCTATTCCAAAAAAATAACTTTATGGTTGAGTGATATTATCACTTTCCGAGACATATATACTTTTTTATTACCAACATGCATACTAAGTTTCCCTACATTTGAAAAGAACGAAACAAAACGTTCTGGCATCGGTTCGGATTATTATATCATTATTAATAAAATAATTAACTCATTATATATTATTTTATCAAATCCAAGATGTTAATTTTAAATAAATAATTAACATCTTGGATTTGATAAAATAATTAACTCATTATTTAATATAATAACGAAAATTAAAATACAAATATACAAGTACAACTAATAATTATAGAATTCGAGAATACCAAATGGCAAATATTTTTTTAAATAAAAGATATGTATATATATATATATTATTAATAACGAATTATATCAAACATGTAGCAGTATGATTGGGGTTAATTTTCTACCTATATATTGATTTTCCGCTAAAGGAAAATCGGCAAAAAATTCTTAAAAAATAATTTATTTCAATTAAAATTGATCTATTAAAAAATGTAAAACTTAAGTATTGATCAAACAGTGTGGGTATTGAACGAAGACTAAATTGATGAAAATTAAATTAAATTAAAATTAAAACTTGATTAACGTTGTTTAAATTTAACTTTATACATATTAAATATGACTATAAAGTTTATTAAATGCAAAGGATAAACTACAGCTTTAATTTATTCAATAAGCTGCGGGTGCACTTTATAGCAACATAACTTTTTATATTTCAACTAAATCTGTTTAATCACTTTTTCGCTGAAGTTTTATGCAGCTATAGAAAAATAAGCTACTTTTTAATTCACCTTAATCACTAACTAGAGAAAATAAGGAAACACTACTTTCTCAAGTGAAAGAAATTAAAGAAATGTAATTAGATCAGATCCAGCTTCTTTTTATGTTTTATATCATGCTTGTATATTATATATTATAGGCAATAACAAATCCTATAGAAATCCACTCTTGGTTGCGATATTATATACCATAGATGCATAACTGCACGATTAGAAAAGGCGCGTAAACAATATTATCATACTATTAAACGAGATTAAATAAATAATGAAGATGCCTTAAAAATCAAAACAATATCGACTCGAAAAATTCATTTGCTCGGGAGTAATTAATAAACTATAAATTATTATATTATAACTTATTAATTATATAACTTTACATTTGTTTTGTAAAAAAAAATTTAGTTTTAAAAATAATTGTGTTTCCTAAGCTACCCTCTTGAGAAAAAATTAGTATCTGATCTGAGTATATTTTGAAGATATCATAAGAACTTGCTCTCAAAAAGATATATTTTTAATTGAGCTAATGATTTATTTTTCATAATTTATCATAGTAAATAAATTGTGTCAACTTATTATAACCAAGGATATAGTAATTTGTGAGGAGGCACTAGGCCAACGGTCGTGCAAAAAGTAATTTGGCCATAATCACGCTCGACCGTCAGTCATATTTCTCCCCAATTAATGGTACTTCACATAATAAGACTGTGCGGCTCCCAAACCCACAGGATTCACTCTCGGCTACAGTAACAGATTAAATAATTATCTTTCACAGTTTAATTCGAACCCAGGTCTTTGGAGTGAGCTCCCCAATTTCCTATTATATATTGTGTTAACTATATTATTTATTAAAGAAAATATTTACCGCATTTTTACATACCATCATTTATAGTTTTTTTTTTCATTTATTAGAAGTAAAAATACTACATCACAAGACCTTAAAATTATTGTAAATAGCCAGAGCTAAGAACGCCATAACGTAACAATATATACATATATATAATAGAATTGTTTGCAAATGAATTTATAAAAAAAAAATCAATTGGTATATAGTTTTATTTTTTACAATGTAGAAATAATGAGGTTCTAAGAATAGTTTTCCTTAATCATTAAGGATAAAAATAGTAAACTCCCAAAAGTCTCCCATCTATTAAATATAATAGAGTTGCGGCCAAAATATGCTTAATAATTGATGTGTGGTAGTTGTAAGCATAGCGTATTACCATGTTTTGTTTAGGCTACAGAGGTATTAATAATACCAGTTTTGCGTAAATACACCGGGTCAGTGGCCTTTATCTCTCTACCTAGTTGCTAGCAGGCTGGCCATACCCTGAAACTACGGCGGTCTGTTCTTCTCTTCCCCGAAGACATTTCTCGGCGGGCGGCTCTTCTCCTCCAAGAGGACATTTCTCCAAAAAGGGGCCCCATCACCCAGCGCGATATATAGACAATTTTATTCATAAAGTCGCAAAGACAAAAAACAATATTTTTTGTTTTTTTAATTTTTAAAAATAATTTTAATTTGTATTTTTTAGAAGTTCCTTGTTTTATTTTTTCTAGTTTATATCTTTCAATATTTTGTCTTACAGTTTTTTTTTTAAATTTCAAATATAGCAATAACACAATTTGGCTATTCATTTATTTTATTTTCAATGTCTCAACACGGTTGGGCTAGTATAGGTTCCTTTTGAACCCCTACCCGCCGTAACATTTGGTCAACTCGGGCCGAATTTTTAATATATTTGGTCCAAGCCGGATCGGATATTGGATATTTTTATTATTAATTTTTTTTAAGGTCCTCCGATAGTCAAATTTTGTTATTGTATATTTTGTTTTTTAAATTAATTTTTATAGGAAAAAATATTTTATTTTGTAAGCTGGTCCATTCCGTCATTATAATTCCTCTCTCTCTCTTTCTCCCTCTGTATCTCTCTCCCTCATTCCCTCTGTCCCTATCAAATCCACACTACACCAACAACATTGCGTCAGGACTTCTTCATCCACGTGATGATACACGGCCTTATCATACCTCCAAGAGGTACTCAATGAATTATCGCCTTCCTCCTGTGAGCTACGTAACTCTCGAAGAGGCTCTAGAATTGAAAAGGGAACCCATACGTTCCCTTCGGTTGGGTGGCGAACACATTACTCATCAGCAATTGCAACCGCCTCCAACTTATTCACCATAACCAGGGGAACATAGCAAGCCGATAATTTTCCTAAGTGCTTATGCAAAGGTTGCACTGCTCTTCAGATTTAAGTTCCCCATAATATTCACGTGTACTTCTGACAATCTTTAGTTATTTTCTGTCATAAGTTGTTGTCTGAGATGCCCCACAACAAGATTACTTTCCACAAGCACCATGTATCTCGTAATATTAATCCACCTTCTGTCCTTAACTGCCGCAAACCTTGATGGAGATTACCAACTTATTCAACATGAAGTTCTTTACTCGATGACATATAGACAATTTTATTAATAAAGTTGCAAAGACTAAAAACAATATTTTTTGTTTTTTAATTTTTAAAAATAATTTTAATTTATATTTTGTAGAAGATCCTTGTTTTATTTTTCTAGTTTATATCTTTCAATATTTTCTCCTAGAGTTTCATATGTTTTTTTTTAAATTTTAAATACAGCAATAACCATATTCGGCTATTCATTTATTTTACTTTCAATGTCTCTACACGGTTGGGCTAGTAAAGGTCCCTTTTGAACCCCTACCCGCCGTAACAAATAGAATTAAATAAAAGAATTGGAAAGTTATAATAATGATAATATAAATGAAAGGTGATAACTATTTCTCTATCACATTAACAATTCAGTGTATTTATGCGAAATACAATTAAGGTTTCACAGTTTATAATTATACCTATTGCAATTATTCATAATTGACAGAATTAAAACAATATATCATGATTTAATTATTATTTTATTTAAATTGAATAAATAATTTTACAGCTTTCTTTTAATTATATTCTAGCTGTATCGAAAATCGAGAATAATTTTTTCGTTTTATATGGCCCATAACTTTGTCTTATTATTAGACTAGAGTATCCAAGACGGCTTTAAAGTTCTTTAAACATTTTTTATTCGTTACAGACTTGTAATAATCAGATAAATGGGGAACACGAATATTCGAAAGGATTGCGAATGTCAAATAATATAAATAATAATAGAAAACAGACGTAGGAGATAAACGACACAAAGTTCTTATATTAAATTAAACTGGGAATTATACAATTCCAAGTCCGACTTAAAAGTTCATTTGACACGAAAAGAGTTTGTGAGGTCGGATTAGTAAAAGTTAAATTGCTTTTGTTACAAAACATTCATTACACAATGATTATTTACTGATATAAAAACGGAACTTTCCCACTAAACGTTTAATTCTATCCCTATAAAAAAGGAAAATAAAGACAGGGAAATTAAACGTGACGTTAATTGCTGTGATAAACGATTCATTTCTATCTTTAAAGAGGCAAAGCCATTCTGAATTTATGTTAATTTTTTTTTCAATTAAAAAACCTTTTGTTCTTTCTACATTGGCTGTTTTATTTGCATATTTTTGTTTCTTTTCATCTTTTTCTTTTTTTAAAAAAAATATATATCTGTTTTAGAGTTAGGTTTTTTGTAACTCCCTAACCACTCAAACCCCTTAGTTTTAGCCTTGCATCCTCTTCTATTCCTGACAATCCTCCGAGGCCCCTGAAAAGAAGATGGCCACGAGACCAGCTAATGTAAAATGTCATTAGAGTGCTACCAATGGGTAGTTTCTCTACACGCCTGTAACACTCTAATTGAACTTAGATCAGATTTACTAAATGTATTATAGTGTACTGTTGTAAATAGCAATAAATAAATATCTAAAAAAAAATTTTCGTTATATATTTTTTTATATACTCTTTTTTAATTTTTTATATCATCATACATTTTCTCACTAAATAAAAATAAGTAATAGTTAAAATTGAAAAAAAAAATTAAAAATGCACTTTTATATAATAGGTATTTAATATTCATAATAATTTCACCAACACCCAGTAATAAATGAAAATCAATCTTAACCTTCTAAAAGCACGATTGTAGAAAAATCGAAAGGCAAATTTATTTCAAGTTCTTTAATAAAAAATAATAATAATGTTTTTTCAGCAGATAAACAGACAATATGAAAACTTTTTTTTAATAGAATGTTTATTAATACATGTACATTTTTATTTATCTTAACAGGAAAATCATTTGTTTAACTGACGAGTACAGACATTATTTTAATACTTAAATTAATAAATATTTTAACTTATTCATAATTATGAAAAACAATAATTAAAAAATACACACTTAAAAGGTATTCCACAATCAAATATAATAATTTGTCAAATACAGTAATTAAAAAACAATAATCATAACTTTTAAAAGCACGATATTACAAAAATCAAGAGTCGGATTTATTTCAAGTTCTTCAATTAAAAAAAAAAATTGTGTTTTTTTTGTTTTAATTTTGAAAATATGAAAACTTTATTTTAATAGAATGTTCATTAAGACATATAAAGTATATTAAGTATACTTAGTATACTAAAGTAGTTTTTTTTATCTTAACCACAAAATCATTTCTTTAACTGACAATTAATGGAGTAGAGTCATTATTTCAATACTTAATTAAATATATAATTTAATTTATTTATAATTATGAAAATGAAAAATTAAGAACACACATGTAACAGATCATTCATAATCTTAAATATTTTTCAAATATAGTTTAAGTATTGACGTTTTAATAGCACGATTAAACAAAAATGAAAATCCGGATTTATTTCAAGTTTTTTAAAAAAAAATCATACACATATTGAAAATATTGATTTCTATACAATATTGTTAATTCATAAATTGCTAGTCAAAAGCTGACATAAAATGTTAATTATTGCTTTATTTAAACCTTTTGGTATGAGAACTAATTTAAAGTAAATTAAAATACAACACGTTGCATGATTAAGAATTTTTGATTGATAAAAAAAGTTAAAATCTGACTCAACCTCTCAGGTTTAAGGAAAATTTAAAGTAATTTAATATTTAAATTAAAAATCATTAAAGGTCAATATTTTGGTTTGTACTATGTTCTTCTAGAATTTTATTATTTTATGTACTTTTTTTTGTCCTTAAGTTTCATTTTTAACTATTTTAATAAAACTTTATTTATTCCAAAATTTAACGAATTTTCTCAAAACAATAGAGCCGGACCTAAACATTTCACTTACACCATATGATTGATACACTCGGAAATAAGTGAATTCTGATCAATAATTTTGATAATCAATATTATTTTCTTTATTTACATAATGCGTACATACCATTGCCAAACGATAGTGGAATACGGCCTCACAACGTACCTGAAAAGAAATGGAACAATATATGAGTATCTTTTAATTATAAATATATTTGCATTTAGCAAAATAGGGATCGAAATATTTGTGATGTAACTGGTACCTAATTTTGTGTACCTCTGCGTTCTTCAGTTCTTTAAAAAAACAGCATTAAAGGTTTTTAGGTCCAGTTCTTGGAAAGAAAATGCTTATTAACTAGTAATTTATAGCTCATCTAAATTAATAAATAAATCATGATGGATGGGTCCAGAATATTACGTATAGCTACAGAAAAACATATGAAATGGGGAGATTTGTTGTTATAGTAAATAGATGGTCTTTTGACTGTTAAATGCTGTAGAAATCATTATCGGTTAGAGCTATTTTTATTTTATTCTACTATGTATTTTTTTCGATAACATCTTATTCACTCGATTTTATTTATTATTTTTTAAAAATTGTTTTGATTTGGTTTTACTTTTTTTCTTTTACTTGTTTCTCTTTCTTTATTTCACATTGCACTATTTTATATTTTAATATTGTTTTTTTAAATATTTTTTGTGATATTTATTTTAGCTTTGTTTACATAATGTTTTCATTTCAGTGATTCAAAAATGTTTTTATAATTATAAGAATTATAAAATTTGAGTAATTTTCTTCGTAGTCTGATATTTAATCGTAAATCATGAAGAGAAAAAAATACATATTCACTCATGAATACTTATTTAATGCATATTTTATTTGTCATTTCAATTTATAGTTCTGCCACAAAAAAAAAAATTATTAGATATCTATTAATCATAAAATATGACATAAATTGTTAACATAATGATGGATGGCTCAGAAGAACGTCTTTCCTATCTATATATATTTTTCTAAATGTCAGTGATAACTGTGTGAGGGCACCTGTGCCTCAGCTCTTGAAGCATTTCTGACACACAACAGAAACTCAGGATTTGATTGTAATTCATTATAATATTATAATTGATAGCAGAACAGGAAGCTAGCTGTTTACATATGGATCCCTTATCCTTATTTCCTATTTATGAATTTATCAAATCAATCCCATACTTGGCCATTTGAATGGGAAGGACGAAGAGGATGAAAAATGTTTTATCTAAGCAGTATGGAGGAGAAAGGATCAACCTTCATTGGGGTGATATGCAGTAGGAGCTGGACAGGGATTTTGCCAGATGACTAGGATAATGAGTTAGGTTCTGATGGCAGTTCGAAAATTTGGATGATTTTTTTTTTTTGTATTTATTTATTAATATAAGGCAGGGTGGCCAACTTTTCTGTATATAAGATCTACTTTTAATTTTACAAATGTGTCGCGATTGACTTTTCATAGGCCTATGTCTAAGAAAGAAGGGGTGTAAAATGCATACATTCTATCTTTATCAGTATCAGATACATTCGAGGTATGGGTAGACAAGAAATATGTATGTTCAAAACTATTTCTTTAAAACACCTATTAAGTTTTCAAGACTTTTCAGACCCCAACTTTTGATAGCAACATTCCGTACACGTGTTGCCTGAAAAAATTCGATTTTCCGACACTTTTTCAAGATAGATTTACCCTAACGTAAAATGCAAAAATAATATCTTACTTTTCACAGATTCCATGAGCTCATTGACACTATTGAAAAACGTATATACAACCCATCCTGTCACAGTACTCATATTCCAAATTACCATCAAATTAAAGTGGACTGACCGCACAGTTTTGTTCATCTTGATACCAAAACACAAGGACATCCCGAGCAATTGTAAAGCTGACCAAGCGGCAAAAGCTGCATCATTGATCCCGCGATCTGACTGCTTAGATTGTCCTCAGAACGACCTTAATTCTCTCATAACAATACAAATATTAAATAAATGGCATGAAACTTGGACCAAAACCACATAAAACAAATTAGGAGGAATAAAGAGTACAGTACATCCCTGGAAGACCCAAAGCTACAGAAGACACAAAGAAGTACTGACCAGACTACAAATTGTCACACACTGGACTAACCCATGAATACTTACTATCAGGAACATCTAGACCAACATGTAGATAGTGTAACGTACCATTAACTGTTAATCACATACTGACAGACTGCAGGCATTTGATAGACACCGGACTGCCATATCATTTGGAAATTTTATTAAACGATAATAGCCCTCATATTCCAGAAATATTTGATTACCTACAGAAAACAAATATGTATGAACACATATAAATGGTTTAATTTTTTGGCATTTGTATCACATAAATTAATTTCACTTATTGTTATCGAATTAAAATATATATATTTTTCTGTTCCTTTTATCTCTCAATTTTATTTGAGTATACATATTGTAATATTAGAAGAACTTTATAAATAAATAAAATAAACAGAATTTTATATATTTTTAACTTTTTCTCAATTCTAAAGTATAGTTTTGAAGATGACAAGGTCAAATAAAAAGATTAAATATTAAATAAATATGAGAATTTTTATTTTTAAATATATATAGACTCTTGATCTCAGGGCGGGTTTCTAGGCAATCAGAGCAGACACTTTACTACTAATAACACTTTAACTTAATTAATAGCTATTGTCCAAATGTAATACAATTCTAGTTAGAAACAAAACTAACTAATTACACAACCTTCCTTTGATGATTGTTGAGTCTTGATGTCTTCTGTTCTATGCTATAACAATAGCTTTCGTGCAAAGCATCACTAACCAATTACACAATCTTGCTTATATGATTGTTGAGTCTTGATGTCTTCTTTTCTATAATGTCCAACTCTATAAAAATGGCTTCCAAGTCACCTCTCACTAGCCAATCCAAACCAAGAGTCCTTTATTCTTCTTGGGTGACTCTTCGATCTCTACCACTGAGAGTAGCTAAGGGATCTACAGGACATCCTGCCTTTAGGCGATGTCATCCGTCTCCCGCCTAAGCAACGAATGATCAAAAACCAAGCTCTCTTCCTTCCCCTTTTATAGGAGTTCGTTCACAACTTCGATTATAGCACTACGGTTTTGAGTGTTTTCTTATGATTTCCCTTATGAATAATTTTCTTTAATAGTTATTATTAACTTCTATTTTTTTTCTTAAATGTATTGTAATTTAAATTATGATGGGAAGTTAAAATAAAGTTTTTAAAATATTTGAATCTGCTCAACATGGCCACGATTCAACGGAATTTTGAAAGGACACGTCCCACCATCTTGGCTTTAAACGATATCTTTTGTAACTACATATTTTCCTACTGAAAATTGGTTAGCTTGTTTTTTGGTTTAACAAAGCAAATGAACAATATTGAAACGATACATAAAATAAAAACATATCAAAAACCCTTTATACATAACAAATAACCATTTACACATAACAAATAACCATTTACACAAAAAGAGGGTATTACAATATATATTCCTCAATATCAATAATTGCTATTAAATCAGTTTATATATACTAGTATGGATGTGATGATATTAGGAATGATTCCGAGAAGTCGGTCAGATAGGCAAACATCACCGTAGATTGCTACATATTATATTAAAAAAAAACTCAAGATGCATTTTAATTTTTTTATCAACTGTTTTACTATTTCTTCGTTCATAAGAAAACGTTGTTATAAAACTCCGGAGTACGGCTGATAATTTGATTTAAATATTCCACATTCGCGTTTTGTTTTGTTTCTGGCAAGGAAAATGTATTATAAAAGAATAATATGACTTAATTTTTACTAATCTATCTCTAGCTCACTGATAACAAATCGTACTGAAATAAAGATATACGGTTTATCTACCTACGTAAAAACAAAAACAATAATTATTTAAAGGACCAAAAACTCTCATCCAGAAGAATTAAAATAACTCACTCACTCGCTCACAGTTGGCCGCTACAGTCCTTGTAGGACCTGGGCCTCTGCCACCATTCTTTCCCATGCCTCGCGGTCTCCAGCGAGATTTTTTCAATTTTCGATTCCCATCTCTCTCAGATCATCTTCCAAATCATCCAGCCACCGACGCCTGGGTCTGCCCCTTTTCCTTTTTCCTCCTGGTGCACCAGTCAGCATCCTTTTAAGCAGCCTGCAGGGCTCCATCCTTTCCACATTTCCTAATCATCTTGGCCTGCTCTTCTTAATAGCACAGAGTCTCCATACAATCCCTTTATTTCGTCATTGTTTCTGATTCTCCACCTGTGCTCCTCTTTAACGGCTCCAAAGATCTTTCTCCCAAACCAGTAGAGTTCTTTTATTTTCCTTGGTTAGGTCAATGTCTCACTTGGCAGTGGCACATTACCACTAGCCTAATTATTGTTTTGTATAACAAAAGCTTTGCTTTCCTGAAAATACTTTTGTATTGGAGAGCTTTTTGCAGAGCATAGAAACATCGGGTTCCTGCTACCATTCTGCCCTTAATTTCTACTTCTAAATTATTGTTCTCCGTCACAACTCCTCCTAGGTACTTGAAAGTACTGCAGCTGTGGAAACATGTTTTCCCTCACATCCACAATATCTCTTCTCTCCCCGCTCTGTCTAGAGGTTTTCATATATTTAGTCTTTTCACTATTTATATTAAGTCATAAATCTTGTGCTGCTCTCTTGAATTCTTCTACAGCACCGGCCAGCGCTGTTTTGGTTCTCCCTGTGTTGACTACTTCATCCGCATAAGCCATGTGTCGTGTAAGCCTATTGTAAATATTGCCACTCGGGTTTGTCCATATTTTTTAAAATAACATGAATAATTAATAACTTTTGATCCATATGAAATATATCTGAAACTATTGCTTGAAAGTTTTGTCTTCAAACTTCCATAATGCACATAATTCCACCTCAGATATTGTGAGCGAACAATGATCAGCCAAAATTGGCCTCGCGATGGACCGATCGACTGGTTGCCCCCCCCCCCATGATATAAGGCAATCCACAGCGAAGGTGTAGCAATATGCTACCTATGCATATTGACTGACCTCTCGGAAACGTTTCTAATATATATAAGCTTATTAATAGTAATGGTCAATATTAAGAAACGCACAAAAATAAAATAAAATTGAGAGAGAAAAGAAAAAAATTATATATATTTTTACTCAATAACGGCAAGTGACATTAATTGATGTGACAAAGACGTAAATAAATCAGTCAGTATGTTTAACAGTTAATAGTACGTTACACTGTCTACATGTTGGTCTGCATGTCCCTGACAGTAAATATTCTTGGTTTAATCGAGTGTGTCTAATTCGTAGTCTGGTCAGTATGACGAATGACATTAGGTCAAGAGCAAATTATACGTTGAGGCTATAGAGAAGATTCTTAGGGTGCAAAGCAATAGTAAAGATTTGGATAATTACTTTACATGGTAAAAATTAAGAAAATTTTTAATTAAGTTAAAAATTAAGTAAAAAGTTAGACTAAAATTATTAAATACGTATAATGTTCAATAGTTATGCCGCACTGATAAAGTCCGCACATACAAAGAGGTTTAATAACAGTCTTGTAAAGTATATAAAATAGAAGAAATTTTGTTCAGTAGTTAATACAGTACATATTTATGTCACATAAGTGGGTTCTATTTTGTTTTAGAAACTCCCTTAACAATATACAAGTGGTAGAATGAACAGCACATTACAGTTTATGGTTCATTGACGGTAAGTATCATACTAGTATAACCATCAAATTAAAAAATAAATCGGTCTGTAGCATTTAAAAGCTTAAGTATTTACTATTGTGTGTGGATTTAAAACTGATTATAAATTAGTAAAATTTTATAATTTTTAGGTCAAACGTTTCTGATTATTTCCCCAGAGTGTTAGCAACCAGAAAACTATATGCTTATGTTTACACATGGAAGACGTGAGAGCTATTGGCAAACGTAATATGAATGTTTATAAAGATAATTTATGTTTACAATTGTTTAAATAAAAATTGTAAACCGTAACATTCTTTTTCTCAAAAATATTTAATTTTCTATGAAAAAGTACTCTTAGAATGGAAAAGAAAAGCGCTGACAGGGCGATACAAGAGGCTCAGACCATTAAAACGCCTTACTCAGCCCCCTCTAGTTCCATACAAAGACAGCCCGCGGATGAAAAAATCACCCTTCCTCTGGGATTCATTAATTCAAATTACCAAAGGTCCTTGTTTCTTTACCTGCTTATCCTTCTTCACTCTATTTCCTCCCACCATCCTTCTTCTTTACGTAAAAAAAAAAAAGACAAGAGACATCCTTCGTTAAAGCCGATGGAGGTTTTAATTTGCACCTTTGTAAGCCTTAAGATGTTTTTATCTAACTCCTACTTCTTTCCTTTATTCTGAAAGGAATAAGGACAATAATTCACTATTGTCGAAGAGTCCATCCGATAACAAAAGAGCGTTGGTTTTAATAAAAAATAGAGGAATGATTTCACCCCAAGTTCCTAAAAAATTTTGAAGCCTCCCTACTGATATATGTGATACCACTAGACATAACACCGTGCAGCAATATTGGATTGAGTTGCAATATGGTTACATACTGCTTAAAATCCTTTTATTTTTTTATTAATTCATAAGGTAAATTCTGCTCCACGCCTAGAGCTTAATTGGGTACTTAACTTATGGGCTGCTTTCCGGTCACGGCCAGTTTTTTTTTTCTTTAGTGGCATAAAACACCATTGGTCATTAAAGCCATTTATACCTTATTTAATTTTTCTTACATTTGTTTAATTTAATTTTTTTTTGTTTATCCAATGTTATATTTGTATCAGTAAACCTTTTGATTTTAAAAACTAAAACATCAATTTTACTGTTTTATCATCATCATTGAGGGTTTTTGAAATATCCCGGTTTAATTCTAAGCTATTGAGGTCTGATGTAAAATATGGGTATCCTTGGAAAATAAGGCTAAATGTTAAATTGTTGCTGCAATACTGACAGTTCGGAGGCTTTTCAAGCTCCTATCTACGACATTTACGACTGGAGGTACCCCACGACTTGGCATCCTTTTTAATAATTTGTAGTTTACTCCTAGGGCTTTCATTTCTTTATGAAGGAAATCGAAATTTCCGGTCATTGCCAGTTTCCCTAATGCTTCCATACGTTTGCCTCCTCCGGTTGTGTTGTATTCCGGTCCTGGACTGCTGATTTATTTATTCTTCTGCCGTAAATGGCCCGAAGGAAATAAAATATAGTTCCATTAATAATCTAGTTTTAAGAAGAGAGGGAATAAATTATGATATTGTCGTTCTCGAATTTTTAAAAAAATTATACTCATGCATACCCTGGTCATAATCTCTAATTAGCCTAATTAAAATATGATACAAATTTTATAGTTGTTATGTTCCCCATTGTGAACATGATGCATTAGACTTTAATCTAGACTATAATCTTTAAATTATAGAATGCGATAATCAAGTAAATGCGCCAAGAATACAGGCGTATTCTTTTACAGAGTCGGCAACAGATGACTCTGAATGACTGTTTTAACCAAATGATAGTAAAGAAAAATCATACAATACGGATACCGTAAACACTGTGGTAACTGTTGAACAATCAATTAAAAACGAAAATAGAAAAGAAGCCAATGTACTAGCACCAACGTATGCAGACAAAAAATTTATGTCTTACAGTTTTGGATGGGGAGGGATACATCGGTAATTCAGCTCGCCCAAAACTGTAGCAATTTTCTTCCATTAAACAAGCAATTATGAAGCCGTATTAATAGAATAACAGATATTTGTTTGCCGTAACAGATATATGTTTGCCGTAACAGACATTTTAGAGAAACAATAAAACGAATTAGGAAAGGGTATATATGCAAAGAGTGTCGAGGTGGATTATTTTCTTGACTATTCTGCTTGTTCAGAAGGCCTCGGCAATGCGTGTTCAGTTTATAAAGGTAAGGTAGTTACAAGGGAGATGGCTAAGATAGGGTGAGACTAACGGGTAACAATCACTATACGCCATCTCGGATGATGGTAACCTCGTCCTACCGGGTACTATTCCGATAAACACGAGGGAGGTATAGCAGACCTGGAGGGTAGCTAGCCGCCAGTCCTGCAGGAAGTTATCTTCATCCTGCCGGGTACTATTCCCACTGAGACGAAGGAGGTATGTAAACCCGGAGGGGGGTAGCCGCCGGATCTTACGAAGGGATACGAAGGAGGTAGATGAGGAGAGAGATCATGCCAAGGGTGAACAAATAATAACCATTTAGAAATCAGGATCGGCTATAATCAGAACCTATTTCAAGTAGAAGCTATGGATCAGTATTCTTCTGGAGGAAATTTTTTTTCGTCTTACTGTTCTCGCCTTATAATATAATAATATGTACAAATAATAATATGTTTTTATAAAAGAAAATAATATATGAATTCAAGAGCTTCGGTGAGGCACGAAGTGCTGCGCTCTTATGAATTGTAGTTGGACTTCTTGCTTCTCTCGCTACAGCAACATTGTATTTCACAATGTTTAATGTAATTATGCAGAAAACTTTTAAAAAATAAATAAACCATCTTTTCATACGTTGATCGTCCAATGCTTAATATTTTTGTGTTCTCCAAAAAACGTAGATAAATGTACAATGCAGGCTTTTCATTTCTTCATTTTAAGGTGTTGTTTCACTTTAAATGGGTATTTCAATTATAAGTAATACTTACAAATCATTGATAAATACTGTTTTTGTTAGTTTACCTTACAGTTTAACAATATCGTACTATAAAAAAAAATTATAATTTAATTATGTCATTTTCCCGCATGGTGTTGTACTAATGCCGTTTTTTAAAATTTATTATATGTCTAAGTCACAATTATTTCGATCTTCAGGACGTTAAAAACTATCTTATGAAAGTATACTTTTAGAAAATCGATTGAAATAACAGAAAATCAAAATAATGCATTAAATTATAAAATATAGATATAAAATAAAGAAATGAATGCATAGTGCAACATTCTCTAATCTCCTAAATAAATTGAGTGTAAAAGATCTGTACCTCCATTTTGAAAATAAAAAATAGTTTAAGGTAAATTGTAAAATGTACGACATACAGATTACAAACAGCGGGATTATGTCTCTGAAATGAATTTATTGTCACTTGATTAGAATTATTATTTCGGCTAAATAAATAATAGCAATTATCCTGTCAGAAACTAAACTTTACAACGTTGTTTACAATAGTACAAAAATATCACAATATATCTCGAAAAGGAACACCCGTGAAAGGCGAAGATTGTAATCATTGACGGCTATAACCTCCTCCTTCAGAAATGCTGCAGCAAAGAATTGTCCCAATTCAGACAAGACATTGGTTGATGAGCGGTATAGTGGGACAATTCTCATGAATGGAACCATCCAGTCAAGACACCCTTACGGGTTTAATATCCTGGTTTAATGGGTGTTAGCTAATGTCGTCATCAGTTACAGAATCAAACCCATTTCTTCAGCCCTCACCCGTAATTCAGGTTCTACTATAGGGTTACTCATTTGTGTTTTGGGAGGCCTTCTTGCACTTAATATCAAATTAATCTCAGTGATGTGCTCCAATTTCGGATAAATTAGTCACATGCCATTTGAAAATTAATACAGGCCACTACAGCAGGGAGGGCAAAATGTATAGAGTTAACATCTGTATCAAGGGACGTGACGGCTGTGCGGGTTGGGGCGCAGGTCCCAGTGCGTTCGGTTCGGAACGTTATGGGTTCGATTCCCACCTGGGGCAGTTAAACATTCATTTTTCGGCGGTCCCGAAGAATGAATCTTGACACTCCCACCTTGATTAGTATGTGGCGGCAACGGTAGCCGTCAGGGGTTGGCAAAAAGGACCAGTAGGCCCACTTGCCGGACTTGTTCCCCCCACCTGTACCAACATCTGTATCCAAAACGTTGTGTAATTCCTATATAATCCCCTATAATTGTATCCCTATACAAATATTGTGGATTACTGCGTTAAAAATAAGACAATACTTTCAAATGCAGGATTACTTGGTGACGAACGAGTTTGACAATATCTTGATTATAAAAATAATTTAAATTATGAAATTTTCCTGCATGATGTACTAATTCCGTTTTGTTTTAAGTCTAAGCCACATAATTTTAATTTTAAGGAAAACTGTCTTATGAAAATATACTTTTAGAAAATTAATTAAAGTAACAGACAATCAAAATAATGCATTAAAATTACAAAAAATATAAAGAAATATTAATGCAACATTTACCGAACTCCTAAATAAATTAAGTGTATAAGAAACTGTACCTTCATTTGGCAACCAAAAAAATAGTTAAATATGAAATACAGTGGAGAGCCCGGAAATTAATATAGATCCCATTGTGAACTAAATTGATGTAGGTTTATAGATAAAAAAAATACTTAACGCTTAAAATGTGAATAGAAATTAGACAAAGAAATAGAAATTTTGCACAAACACGAATAATAAACATATTAATTTATATAACTTAAAAACAATATAATTTATTTAAAAAATATAAATTCCTATATCACAGATATATAATATAATCTCCTTTGAGATTAAAAAATAAACCACAGTTCTTTCTTCTTTTTATACAGAAAAAGCAAAGGTCATCGCTTTCATTGCGTTCTATCCTATAATGGAAGAAAACGGCCAAAAATATAGCCTATTTAAAAGGAATAAGTGAGAGTTTTACCGTTAAAATGATAAGAAAACTTCAAATTAGATGGCGGTTTGCTTGGAACTAAATAAAAACCTTGAGGAAATTGGGGGAGATGTTATAAACTGGAAATTGTAAAACTAAACAGATTTTATGAGATGGAAAAGATAATGAAAAAGTTTTTCTTTCTTTTCTTTTTTCTAAGCTTGTGGGGTCTTTACATATAATATATTTTTGCTTGTTTATTTGGTTAGTGTATATGTAATTGTGAGAAGAATAAAAATAAATAGAATATTATAAATTATAAGTTTACACTTAATAACTCAAAAGGAGTTTGTGCCTTGTTATTATTGTTTATATGAAGAATCAGCCCTTTTTATTACTTCCTTATTTTGCCTGAACAACGTTTCGAGCTATTTGCCGAATATAAATTTATATTTAATAGTTTAATGATCTTTGTAAATATTAAATAATATTTACATTATTCGTAATTAATTTTAACATTTTTTTTTTTTAATTCAATGTATAATTTTAAAAAGAAAAACTGATAATTGTGCATTATTACTATTTTAGAAGAACCGGATAGTAGACAAAAACCTCGAAACTTTTGGAATGTTGAGGTAAAACGAAGAAGTAATTAAAGGGACTAATGCTTCCTGAAAAATAAAAAAATAATAATGTAAATAGAATATAAATTATTCAGAATTTATCAATTTAGGAGATGTTACAATTTTGGATGTAATCTAATCTGAAGTTTGTTAAACTAAATTAATTAAAATCTAACAAAACAGCCACATTTATAAATTATTAAATAATAAAATGATCGATGCTAATTAAGATAATTCACAAACTATTTTTTTTCTAAAAAACCGTTCCACATGGTTAGTAAAAGTCGTTAATTAGAATGTTTCAAGGACATTGTTCCATCTACTCTTCCTACAATAGAAACTTCAGTATTTTTTAATCTTTATTTTATTTCATTAACAATTTTTTTCTGAATTAATAATTCCATTATTAAAATAATTTTTTATATCGTTTTTAAATTTAAAATACATGAGAGTATAATTGATAACATAAGGGGATTTTAGTAAGTTCCATGAGCAAACATAATCTACATGCTTACGATACATGTAGTTAATGCTTGCTAAGTCACTACAAGCCCCACTATAAATGCATCTGCTAGAAGCGCTAGAAATTCCTTGGTAATTTCCCTGATCATTCTTTTGAATGTATCGTAATCAACGAAAAATAGGAACATTGCAGGTTTGTTTAGCAAAATCGAGAAATCCTGATTTTATTTCTGTATATACCGGAAGCAAATTCAAATAAAAATATAAAAATGAAAAGCGACAGAAACGCAACATTCATATTTTAATTCAAATAAATATGAATTTTCCTACTAGTATTTTTTTCTGTACTGCTTAGTAATTCAAGAAATCCTATCTTATATACTTAAGAAAAATATTATGAATTATGTTATTGCTACGTATGTAGTAGATTAAAAGACATTCTTTATATTAGAGCAACCTATTATATTTTGGTAGACTTAATAATTGTACAATGTGTTTTTTTCCCGAGCAAAAACTGTCTTACTAAACCAATATATTAATTGGTTATAATAATATAAATATATGTTAATTACTATTAAAAAATGTATGTTGTAATGTTATGTATGTATATGATGTTACATTTTATTTAATGGCTTACCACAGGTCTCTCATATAGCCAAATCTGCAGAATATCGTTTAGAATAATTTGAAAATGGTATATGACGAAAAATTGTAAGAGGAGCATCGATGAAAAGATATAACACCCAGACTCCATTATGTCAAAGTCAAAATAATTTTTTTCTTATTAATAACACCTTCAGGAGTGCATTAAAGACTGCAAAAATTAAGAGATAATGAAATTTCAATTTTTAGGTTTAGTAGAGGTTCGAAAAAAAAAACAGATGAGCCCTATCAACACATCATTTAATCATTATTAGAACATCATTTAATAATAATCAAATGATGGTTCTAAAGGTCACCTTAAAAAGCATATATCCTAAAAGGAGCTTTTTCCAGTCAAATGTGATAGTCAGAAGCAGTCAAGAGGTAATAAAAAAAACAAAAAACAAACAGTAGGTGTAAATATCCACAAATATTTTTTAAATATCCTCGTAGTTTATATATACATATACTAATTAGTTTGCTCATTATCAACTAATCTGCTATAACAATAATATGAAATGCGATACTAAGAACAAACAGATCTTTGTGGCTGGATCTAATTTCAGCATGATTAATTATATCTCTGCAAACAGTAGAACTTAGCTTTAGCTTTAGCTTTAGCAGGTTCTTCACAAACCTGTAACAATGAATTGGTTTGTCTAAAAAAAAATTAATTTGGAAGGTGGATAAAACCTGTCAAATAATGTTCATATTCATAATTTTAAGAATATAATTCCTTGATTATTTTACTTACATGGAGGATAGGAATCAATTAGCAACATTTTATTGATTTTTTAATGAACTACGTCATAAGATTATCTTTTTCTCCTTCGCCAGGGATATTTTCTACCATTTCTAGCATAATATACGCCCTAGCATAGTCGCAATTTTTCCGTATTATTCAACTCACCTTAAGAGACAGAGCCCATATTTTGTTATTAAGGTGAAAAGAAGCTTTTAAAGAGCTGGGTCATTAAAGCTTAAGGAGTGTAATTACTCGGCTGAGAGGAACGGTATTGTCTGCAAGTTTTGTGCTTACCCTCTGAGATAGCCACGAAGTATGTTGCTAATAGGATTACACCTCAGGCTCGCCTGTTGACTCCCTCCTGATAAAAACAACGCTAACACCGCCTTAATTAGCCTCAGCACACTGCAGCAAAGTCGTTATTTAGGACCCTGTCTGCGGAATTACTTCATTATTACTCACCTGGGCCTGCGTAGAAGTATATTTATGCAAGGAACTTTCAACGCATGTCCATTCCTGTTGAGGATACTACAACAAACACTAACTTTTCAATGCATGTTCAAATATGTGATTGCTCCAAGCTAATCATTTGATTTATGCTACTAGTGAAACAGCTAGGAGAGGAGCGCAGGGATATGGAAAGGCCTTCCAAACGAAGACGGCAAACTTCGGTCTAGAGTTTCCAAGACTTAATGTAAACATTGTATATACGTGTAAATGGCATGATTGACCATGGAGATCTTTGGGTTACGTGCTGTATCTTTGTGTCCCGAAGAACCACAAACACGATTCATGATGAAAGTATACAGGTTAGGATCATCAGTCTGGCAAGTCTGTGAGTTGCCATTAGTAGGCTGACGGGCTTCGCAAACCAGAGAGGTAAAGATAAATTACATTTTATTTAACCTTTATTTAAGAAAAAAACCTTTAACCTCGTGATAATTAATTCCGAAATCTCCATATAAAATAGACTTGTGTCATTTGGAAACGTCTCAATTTATGAATCAATTTTGTAATAAGGGCTTTTTTGTACCTTCATAATTACCTTTTTGTTATATGACTCCCTTCCTGGTTATTCCTAACATACGGGATGAGGGGGAGAGAGTAACTACAGGCTAACAACCTATTCCAACAATGGTGGAAGTATTTTTTGCGTGAGACCGCTACAAAAATAAAAATCAACCCCGAGGCGGGATTCGAGCGACGCAAAGGTTGCAAATACATACACCTAAACTCATTCAGCTACAGATGGCCCCACCCAAATAATTACTACCGAAAGAAACAATTTGAATATCACCGCGGTTGGTTCACATTCTTCAATAACCGAAACTTTTCCCGAAATAGAAAGTAATATTTCCACTACTCAAACTTTGTCGTCGATGACCATTATGGAACCAAATACAAAGTCTACAACATGAAAGAAAGTAAACTCAATCAATTAATTTCACCCAAGTCAAGAACAACTCCTAATCTTCAAATCATCGTGTTAGTCACGGTCCAATTATCGCAGCCGAACGATTGAAATTATTTCAATATTGATTCTGAAGGCCATTGGGACAATTACTTGAGTCTATGGGATCGTCCTTCCAGGACGCTGTTGGAGGAGAGCGGAAAGTCTCAAAGCAGCTTCGAAGTCCTTCGGTCGTAATTAGGGTGACGAGAAGGCTTTTCGTGAAATTGTTTAACAATTTATCTATCAAGAAAGAAAATAAAATGAACGAAGAAATAATGACTTGGTGACGCCGCTTCTCAATTAAGTTGATAATTAATATCTTTATAGTCCGTCGTAAACATTAAGGGATCATTTCCTATTATTATCAGCTAAAAATAATAAATTTTTAAATCATATAAATTTCGCTACGTATAATGTTAATCATATAACCCTAGATGAACTCGCAAAAAATAATAGCAATAACTTAAAAATATACAATTTATTGTATGACATAGATATCTAAAAACTGAAATTTTCGATTAATCTTAGAGTTTAATGTCTTTGGAAGCTAACGATAGAGTCGGAATGAAACATAAAATCTTGGTGTGCGCGAATGATATTGCAGTCCTAGGAAGTAATCAATATGAGCTAGAAACACTCGGGAAGACAGAACTGCTTTATGAGAAGCAGAGGAAATCTGCTTGCAAGTGAATAAAAATAAAACAAAACATATGATACTAAGCCGAACAATTCACCCTAACAACATGGTCGGCGTAGAAGGCAAATAATTTCTGAAAGTAGAGTTTCAACTTTCTCGGTTCTACAATAAGATCAATAAATAATCAATGGAATGAGATAGACAAGATAGAGATTTGAACGGAAAGTCCTCCGTACAATTACAGGAACGATCTAGGATGAGAGCCTTAAGACATGGAGGAGAAGAACTAACAATGAACTGCTTGCAGACACTGGTCGATCAATATCTCACGATATGAAGGCAAGAAGGTTAAGATGGAACATGTGGCTTGAAGCAATCCATCAGGATAAAACATGTACAGAGCAACATGTGGATGCCAGTATAGTAGAGAAGAGACCACGTAGGAGGCCAAAAATCAGATGGATAGACAGAATCATCAAAGATGTGAAAGAGCTGCTTGCATAAACCTGAAAAGCAATAGCCCAAGATAGGTAGGCGTGGAGAAGCTGGTTTGGATGGTCAAATATCTACGAGGTCTTTAGATCAATCCGAAAAAAAGAGAGAATGGCACTTGCCAAAACTAGAATTACTTTTAAGTTTAAAAAGTTTAGATTTATTTATTTATTATATTGTTTAAGTTATTTATTACATCTTATTATAGCATTTCACAAAATAATCCTAAAACATTCAAAATTTAATTAATTTTACCAATTTAAAATTATGAATTAAATCATCCTTTCCTAAAATGGTCGGTCATATTTTATGTATATTATGTTGAACGCTAGAACAAATACTATTAGCTGTTGAATAAAGATACAGACATTTGTATATATGAGATAAACTATAAATATTGGATAAACGTTCAATAAGATTTGATTGTTTTCGCAACGTTCAGAAAAATCGTTTCTGTCATAATATTACATGTAGTATATAGTATATGACATATATTATCAAAGTTAGTTTTTATTGGATAGTGAACATTGTATGGGAGGATCGTAATTAACGAAAAAGGACCATCTTCGAAAATTATAACAATTCGAGACAAACATTATGGCATATATTAGTAGTTATTTCTTTAAAACTAGCGACCGTTGCAAGAGTTGTAGTAAATAGTTTGCACGTTTATCCAAAATCTTTCTATACGTGTACATGTAAAAAAAAAGTTCATTTTGAATAAAATTTAAGATGTGACCTTTTTGAAATTTACGATTCAATTTCTTGCTTAGCCAGGCTACAATGGTTGAATTTTTTACGGCTTGTGAACGTACATTATTGAAATTTATGATTAAATAAAAACAAAAATATATATATCAAAGGGCCTGTCCGGGATTTGAACCCGGGACCTCTCGCACCCGAAGCGAGAATCATACCCCTAGACCAACAGGCCATGGAAATTAACGATTATTGGAAAATTTATTGAGAAACATATCGAGTAAATCAATCCATTCTCTGATTACAGTACGTCACTTAAAACGAAATTGATAAATATATAAAAAAAAACATATTTATTAGATTCAAGAGTACATAAAAATACGGTATATGCATAAAAACTAACATGATTAAAAATAAAATTTAATACATTCTTTAATTTAAGTAACAGAATTCTTTACAAAAAAAATTGACAAAAATCATTAAAAGAAAAAATTACCTTAATTGCGATAAAAGGTATACGATTTACACATTACTGTGTTAAAATACTTAATATGATTTGAGTCCTTGCACTATCATAATAATCAAATAAAAACATATTTCATCACTAGTAAGAATAAAAACCTCTTATTTTATCCAATATATATCTCATTGGTCAAAATCAATCACCCCTAAGAGCCCGGAAAAGAAGGCATCCATATACTATCGCATGTATGTATATAATACGATCCATATATGCGATAGTATATGGATGCCTTCTTTTCCGGGCTCTCAGGGGTGATTGATTTTTGACCAATGAGAGGTATAAAATTAAATAGCATTGCATGGAGAAGTGACGTATCTAAATTTCGATTCTCAAATACTGTCGAATCAAACTTTAGTAAGATTTATTAAAAAATGTGAGAGGTTTCAGAATTCAGGTACAGGTAAGTCGGCGGATTGAGATGATTCGAATTGAGTATTTTAGACTTTGAAGCAGATATCGATACTCAAGTACGTTCCCTCGGAACGTAAGTTGGATCCTGTGTTTTTAAGCCCAATAATATACTGTTTTTGAGAAAGCGCACGAATTAGGTACGGGCCAAATCTTATTCAAAGGCAACAACACCATGGTTTCTATGAGATACATACTCAATGATTGAATGAACAGCTCAGGTGATATTGATGGCTCAAATTACTCAACTAGATTGCGAGAATGTTTTAAACAAGTCGAGCTCAAGATCCTCTAAATGATTGCATCAAATATATTCACGATTACCATATCCGTTAGCACAAAAAATTTTTAATCATTGAAGTATTGTTTTCGACCTTTTGAGTACGTGTTAAAATGAGTAACGGCCTTCATAATCAATATTGAAGTAATTTCAAACGTTCAGCTGCGATAATTGAACCATGACTAACACAATGATCAGAATACTTGTGTATACCATTATTGTGGACTGTTATCAAATTATGAATTGAAAATTAAAAAAAAAATTATTCTATAAAATATGAATATCTGTGTATAAGGGAAGTTATGACGAAAACTAAGAAATTCAGACTAAAGCTTTTGCTGATAGACGTGATAAAGATCGACGACGGGTAAGGCGAAAAGTTGGTGGTGAAAGTTTCCAGGCAGACCAATCGTGTTTCGCACTAAAGGTAGCCAAGGCTGGAGCTGGAGGAAGGGGGGGGGGGCGTGCAGACAAAGAAGGCAGATTTTTCTCTGTCCAAAGCAGCCAAGCCCCATCTGCTGTGCCCAGGGTAGCTGACGCCTAGCAGCGATTTGTCAGTCTTTACCCGTCCATATCCCAAGCCTATCACTCTCTCAGTTTGTACTCATCACAGTTTTCTGCAGAGATAGTTTCCTTTTACCACCTTATAAATAATTGATATCAAGAAAATTCATGGATTGAAATTTACAATCATAGAGTGTCATTTATTAAAAAAACTAGCAGTGCGGTTTTTTTCAAGCTTTTTTTTTTTAATAATTTATTTATTGTTATTTACAACTGTATACACATATATACAACAAGTAAATTTGCTGTAGGTGATATAGTGACATGATAAAAACATGTGGAGAATCTACCCACTGATAGAACTCCAATAACATTTCTAGAGGAGAAGATCTCGAGGCCATCTTCTTTTCAGACGCCTAGGAGGATTATTAGGTAATGAAGGAGAAGCCAGGTTAGAAACAAGTGGATTTGGGTGGTTGAGAAGTTTATTATGGAAGGAACGGTATCTGGTTCTGGCCAAATCGGCAACATATGGAATATTGAGGTCGTGATGGATGACTTGATTTGTGACAAAGTAAGGAGCATTAAGGATTTTACGAAGGATTTTGGACTGTAAGGATTGGATTCTGGAGGAATTTGATGGTTTAGTGGAGCCCCAAAGCTCAACTCCGTATGTCCAGATAGGCCTTATAATAGTCATGTAGATCAGTCTTTTGTAATGGATTGGCAATTTAGACCGTTTGTCTAGTAAATGTTGCAATAGTCGGAATCTACAAGCAGTTTCTTGTCTTTTTAGTCTTGTATGAGGATTCCATGTCAGTCGTTTGTCGAGATGTAGTCCTAAGTAACGGATCTTTTTTTCAAGCTGAATTTGACTTGTACATTCAAGTGTCAGGCGCTCGTTAACCAAGTGTCTCTGATTAACTAAATGTAATCCGAAATTTCTTTCTGTTTATTTATCGATATTTAGAACTGTAATACATGAAAAATATATATAGTGAATATGACAAGTGGAGTGATATAGACTTGGAGAAACTACTTATTGGTACTACACCAATAAAATTTCTACATAAGGACTCGAGGTCATCTTTTTTCAGACGCCTCGGAGCAATGTCAGGAAAGAAGAGGAGAAAAGGTTAGAAACTAGTCAGTTTCGATGGAAGGATTAATGAATAAGCTTACTTCAGAATTATCGCCCAACTAAAACTTCCGTGAAATATTCCATCACTCTTAATGTTAGTTCACACAAATATACAATGCATTATACCCACAAAAGCATTGTCCTGCTTGTGATTGGAAGATCAATATCATTTATATTTAGTTGTTTCGCTTCCCAGAACCCGATGAATGCCCGAACAGAGCAATATTATGCTAAATTACTTAATTGCTCATTTAAATTTAATTCTGGTTGTACGAATCCTAAGTTGTTCATTTTATGTCTAGTCCAAACCTAAAACTTAGATCTTGTACAGCATTGCTAACAAAAGGACTATTATTACATATGTTATTATTTTCATACGTATATATTTTTTTAATAAAAAAAGTAAGGTAGAAGAAAAATAAATAAAATTTATTTATTGAAATTTACAACAAATAAAAGTGTAAAAAAAAAATACAATAAGTAAATGTGATAAATGTTTCAGAAAACATGATAATCTTGGGATGAAACTACTATGATGGTACTTCAATCATTGGTTTAAATTAGAAGATCCCATAATATCTTCTTTTCAGATGCCTTTAGAGATTTTGAAAGATAAAAGATTATGTACTAATGGGTTTGGGTTGCTAAAGTTTAAGAATGAAAAAATGTATATTTATTTCGGGTCAAATCTGCAACGAATGAGGTTTCGAGGTCTTTATGGGTGAGTTTATTTGTGACGTAATAGGGAGGAAGAAGGGTGTTACAAAGGATTTTGGATTGGGTACAGTAGTAATTTGATAGTATGGAGGAGCTTCAAAGCTCGATTCCGTATATCCAAATTGGTTTGATTATCATAGTGTACAATAGTTTTTTTTTATAAGTAAATTGGGAAGTTTAGAGCGTTGGGCAGTATGTGTCATAGTTATTAAATCTACCAGCAGTTTCTTGTCTTTTCAGTCCAGTATGGGCATTCCAATGCAAGACTCTTGTCAAAACGAAGTCCTAATTAGCGAATTAACTGGCGTTAATGGGATATTAAAAAAAGATATTGTAGGGCAGGATAGTAAAAGTGATCTAATGAGATTTGTCAGGATTTATTTTTATTTTCTAGTTGTGGTACCATTCTTCGCTGGATGTTATGACTGAAATAAAACGCGAATCTAGAAACATTTCTTATGAATATAATGGGAAGATTTTATCTGATAATGTTAAAAAACAGTAATGATTTTTTTTCTTTAATTGGGAGATATGTAAATACATCTAGCTTAGTGATTTTGTTTAATTATTTCTCTTCCTATAAATCAATATTGTAATATTTGTGAGTCATTTACTGCACTGTACAACTACTTCAATGGACTTTTCAATGGAAACAAATAAATATGTTATTATCTATGAAGAAACGTAGATTCAAAGGAAGAGAGTTTTCAATTTAATAACTGGAATCGACGAACAGAGTTCGGTACAAATCGCCAGATTCGTAACACCTGATACCATACACGAGAGTGCAGATAAATTAAAACAAAACATAAAAAAACCAAAAGCGACTCCGTGAGATAAAAATGTAGCCCCCCTTCAAATAAATCAGAGCCATTGGTCATCCCAGCCGCGATCAAACAATGCCCCAGTCGGAGCACCTTCCCTTTTTATCCTGGCAAATCCTTTAGATAACTTCGCCGAGTGCTTCCATCGCCACTCTACAGAACTGAGGGCATTAAGTTTCTTCTCAAGCTGCAGTTCCGCTTCATCAAGTATTGTCGCTTTTTCGTCCTCGTTGAAAATTTCCGACCCCGACTGCTGTTTTTGCAGGACCTCTTCGCACCCAGGACCTCCCGGTTTTTGTTCCTCTGTAACGAGCGTACTAACGAGACTCCTTCGTCCCTCTGGACGAGATAAGGAAGGCGCTGTGGTTGGCTGCATTTGGATTTATGACAGAGAGATTAGAGCTCAAACAATAGAAAATGTATAAATGTACATTTGCTAAATAAAAAAATGTATACCTTAGTTATCAGTTATACTAGAACGTTACGCAATATTAAAGTAACAGAACTTTATTATTTGTTCGTTTAGGTAAATCGATATAAATATAACTCTATCCATCCTTTAAAAAACAAGCAGTAGAAAGGTAAATTTATAATTTGAAGGTATACAAAAATATTTAAAAAAATAAATCTGACGCGGTGCTTCACTTTCAATAAAAACAAGCTCCGAATTTAAATTAATTCCTTCATATATGAGTAGCTAAGTAAAAGTTAGACCGAATACTAGTTCCCCAAATCAGAATAACACAATTTTGATTCAAATCGGTAAATCAATGTACAATTATGTAGTCTTTAATGTCTGCTAGGTACTATTCTCATTGAAATAGTCCAACAGGGGTTAAATTAAATGACAAATTTTTGAAATAATGAATCAGTTCTCATTGCTAGAAATAATTAAGAATGGATAAATACACTATTAAAGCATTTGATACAACTAAAGGAGGAAAAGGAAAAATAGAGAGAGGTTTTAGAATCGGAAAAACCCAAGACCCAAAACCTGTAGATTGATATGTACAGGAGTAGAGGGAATATGGGCGAGCTGGGACACTTTTTTGAGCAGGGAGTTCCTCGACTTGCCACCAGAGTGCAGGGTTGTTAGTTCAGACGGTGACCGATAGATAGCAGCACCATCGGCTAGTAGAG
>NW_027105404.1:185792-186352 GCF_000696795.3 Halyomorpha halys | reverse complement strand
TCTTTAATACTCTCTATTGTTACTATATTGTGCTCTCTAATTGTAATCACCCTGAATGGCCCCTCATATCATCAACCACCACCTGATGGAACACTGCAGAGAGGAAAACGTCATTCACCACAGCTGAACGGATTCCAACGGGGAGTCGCCTGTGAGCACCACCTGGCGAAGCTCCAAGCGCACACCATAAGGCAGATGAAGAAAAACTGTTCAACGGCCTTCATCTCACTAGATTGCAGCCAAGCCATTGAAAGTGTTTCCAACCCAGTCCTACTCCGCCGACTGGAGGAAATCAAGTTTCCTGCCACCCTATGCCGACTCATCGGAAGCTACATCAGTGGAAGATCCCTCGTCGTACGGGTTGGCGAAAGCCTTTCCTCTCCAATCCTCACCACCTGCGAAGTACCTCAAGGATTGGTACTAGAACCCGTACTATTTGTCGTTTTTACGGCACAGATAGTAGCCATCGAACACCCAAAGGTACCCCAGTGGTAGCACGACGCTTGCACTTTTCCAGAGAAGAAGAGCGGAAAATATCCATCGACCAGTGGCAGCAGCGT
>NW_027105404.1:178762-179591 GCF_000696795.3 Halyomorpha halys | reverse complement strand
TATAATTCTAAATTTGTTTGTATACTATTCCTTTTCAATTGTATGTTACTCTAAGTGTTGTTGTTATCTCTTTTGTTCTAAGCTCGACAAGGGGCACCCGGACACGCTTCGTATTGAATGTATTCATATATTTATATTATTTTCTTCTATATCTTCAGCAGAGGTAACAATATTGTTTTCTGCCTTCAGGTCTTCAAAATCTTATTGGATTCATCTCCAGCTGGGGTATCATTTGGATTTTTTGAATGTTTACTACCAATATACCAATCCGTACTCAGTTTATTAATGGTTCTTTCCATACTACTGTTTGCATTATCTATTTTCGTTCCTCGTTCAACTATGCCCATTTGGATTTTATTTGCATTCTCATTCATCTCTTCTGGTTCTTTCCGTAGTTCTAGAAGGAGGGCTATCGCAGAGTCCAATTATACTATTTTATTGAACCAACGTTTCGCCCCAAGTTGCAGGGCTTCTTCAGGGCTAAAAAAGATACAAACACTATAGTTACAAAAAGGAAAAAAGAAAAAACATAAGTTTAAAATAACAGGGGTATAAAATGAAAATTAAGATATAATAAGAAAAATTAAAGGTTGTAAATAGTAATTGAAAAGGGTAATAGCATATCTGCATATCTCTTTATTTATACTTTCTTTAATATTTCTTCTCTTATCTATGTGTTACTATTACCCTTTTCATTTACTATTTACAAACTTTAATTTTTCATATTATATCTTAATTTTCATTTTATACCCCTGTTATTTTAAACTTATGTTTTTTCTTTTTTCCTTTTTGTAACTATAGTGTTTGTATCTTTTTTAGCCCTGACGAA
>NW_027105404.1:172856-178712 GCF_000696795.3 Halyomorpha halys | reverse complement strand
ATTACCCTTTTCATTTACTATTTACAAACTTTAATTTTTCATATTATATCTTAATTTTCATTTTATACCCCTGTTATTTTAAACTTATGTTTTTTCTTTTTTCCTTTTTGTAACTATAGTGTTTGTATCTTTTTTAGCCCTGACGAAACCCTGCAACGTGGGCCGAAAATTTGGCTCAATAAAATAGTATAATTATCTACTATTTGAGTTTTTTTTTACCGCACTCGGACAATATTCCATTCACTTATAAATTAAAATATTCTAAATTAAACTTATCTAATTGAATTAAACCTTCAAATTATACCTAACTACATGTATTACTTTTATAATTTCTGACATGGCACTGATGTTAAAAGGGGTTTTAATTTTAATTTAAATAACGATAGCCCTAGTAAATTGATAGAAACGTCCCCACAAGGGATGCCAAAATGTATGCAATGCGTCGGGGCCTTCGGGTGTTCTAAGCCCGACAAGGGCCCCTGGACACCAATTATATTAAATCTATTCATATATTTATGTGTTTATATTTATATATCTATGTATTTATATCAAATATTGTAAGTAGTTGTATTATATATCTCTATTGGTTTCTGATTGGAACCGACTGAAAATGTATGCAATATATTTAAATCAATCACTAGATATATACCCCCTTCCTATGGAATGCTTGTTCTTTATTGTTAAATATTTTTATTTAATCATTAGACTTCTTCTCCGACGGTATCGCATTTATCAATTTACTATGCTATTATTATGAGGTGGCATGCAGGGATTCTTAATTATAAATTAAAGTCTTGGTTGCATTATTTTATATTTACAATCATATATACATGAGCAAGAATATGAGATTATGAGAGAGTATGGTAGATCTATTTCCTTAAATTTTAATTATCATATTATGAATTGAGAAGTACCAGTTGGGATCTTTGTTATTTAAATTGTCTCTAAGTTTAATTATTCTATCATTTCCATTCAAAATACAACTGAAAGGTCTTACTTATCTTGGTGTTTCTGTCAGTCTTGGCAGTAGTAGCGGATCTGGCTCCGCGGCTGGCTCTCAATTGTTGGCTTCTCGACTCCCTCGAGCGGTGACATCCTCCTCTCTCACACTGATCTTGAATCCTGTTTCCCTCCAACTGATATTAACTCCCTCTCTCTCCCCCTCCGACTGCTGTCTACTATTTTTTTTCTTACCTTCTATTTATTTCTGTCTAAACAATTACTATTATAGATACATTTCTTTAAAAAAAAAAAGAGAATTATATATACACAATTTGCGAATTTATCTTGTTTTGCCTTACGGAATTATAAGATTAAAACAACATGATCTGGCCTCTCCCACCATCGTAGCTGCTCTCAAGAAGGATGGCATCAGAGTTAACCCAGCTAAGACAGATGCCATCGTCATGTCCTTTAAGAAGGGCAAGAATAGCAGACTGTCCCATGGGTTCGTCGTGGATATCTCCCAGGCGAGGGTCGGAATATCTCCAACACCTTGGCGTGACTCTTGACCGGCACCTTACCCTCTCCAGTCATGCCAAGGGGAGACTCAAGGTGGCCTGGAAGAAGTCGCATAGGCTCTACCATCTCCAGACGTCACAACAACTTTCACTGCGCCTGAAGCTACAAATATATAAGGCCATCATTCGTCCAACGCTGCTCTATGGTTCACCACTAATGAGACACCTCTACAAAACGACACTGACCAACCTACAGAGTTTCCAGAACTCTCTCCTGAGGCGAATAGTACGAGGAACTTCACTCCAGCGGGCAACGAACAGAGAAATTTGTGAAGAGCTCTAACTCCCAACTGTGCCAGAATTCATAGACCGTAGGCACATCAAGTTCTTTGATGGGCTGAAAGCCTGTGCCAATCCACTGTTCCGAGAAATCACCCCTCCACCAAGACCTGGGAGGAGGCAGAGCACTGTTCCCCTGGTTGATGTTCTTGCCTTGGGAGGGACTTCTGGCTCTACAGCCACGGAGCCACTTCATCACCGCTAGCCGGAATAGCCCCTCCCTATTCCTATAATGCTAAATGCAACATATGCCAACATCGATACACCGCCTTCAGCGGACCCGGCAACTTATCTTATAATGCCACACTGGCAAACCAAGATGTATATTTTTGCCTGCATATATACATTAATGTCTTTATCTGTATATATTTAATTTGTTAATCTTACTTTTAATAGGAGGTCAGAAAAAAATAAATAAAAAAAGTTGCGCACCTTACTAATAGTAACAGATAGATAAGAGAAGAAATATTAAAGAAAGTACAAATAAGGAGATATGCAGATATGCTATTACCCTTTCCATTTACTATTTACAACCTTAAATTTTTCTTATTATATCTTAATTTTCATTTTACACCCCTGTTATTTTACACTTATGTTTGTTTCTTTTTTCCTTTTTGTAACTATAGTGTTGTATCTTTTTTAGCCCTGAAGAAGCCCTGCAACGTGGGGCGAAACGTTGGCTCAATAAAATAGTATAATTATCTACTATTTGAGTTTTTTTTACCGCACCCGAACCATATTCCATTCATCTATACACACGGTCAATCAATAATCTATATGAGTATAATTTATATGATTTGATATAATGCTTAGGCTCACTCCATTATTTCGTATTTCGCATGATGTTTATTCATTATGATTAATACCTGATCTAGTTACGAATTATCACTCCCTATTTTAGAATTGGTAAAAAAAGTGGCAAGTTTTTCATTGGGATATTCAGTAGATAATTATTAATAGTTCTTCGGGATATTTATTTTTCTTGTGTTAGCGCTTAACCTGGGGTGGGGTGTACTCCCCCGCTGTTCATTGAACGTTAAAAGTTAAATGGCATAATATACCACACGGTTTAATAAAATGAAATTAAGGATAGGAAAAATGAACCACCAAAGCAAGAATGGTCAGAAGAAGAGTCTGATCATAAGAAACCTGAAGAACCAACTGAACAGGGGCTAGCTCGACAAATAGTAACCCGAGTTAAGAATATAGCCCACCCACAAACACTGAAGGGAATAGAGAAATCCTCAGGTAAACAGCGTTTCCGGCTGCCTCTTGTCGAGCTTAGAACACTCGAAGCCACAGCACACCATAACCCTAAAATTAAATTTTCTTTAATAAAAATTCTTATAGTAAAACAAACAATAGTTTAATGACATATATTGTCACCAATATTTGAAATGGTAATGGTTTAAAATGGTAACTTAAAAGTTCTTTATAACAAAAACCATTTCTACTAAGTATAACCAAATAAATAAATGCAGTAAATAAATTAAAACGGCTCAAAATTAATTTATTTTATTTACTTAATTACTTAAAAAATTTTAAATTTTTAAAATTTTATTTTGTAACTTGTAAAGAGGAGAATTAATAATAAGAGGAAATTACTTGTGATGCATTTCTGCACTACTAATATATATCTACTGAAATATGCATTTTATTTTATGCAGTTATTATTGAACAATTGTGAAGGCGGGTGAGGAACGTAAAGGCATTTGCCTACCACAGCTAACAGTGATCTTACTATGCAGACTGCATTGTTTTTGCTCTTGGTATCTCCATAATAGAGAGAAATCATAGTCTTACAACCAAGATGACATGCTGGTAGTCGAACCGTTGTTGTGTCAACCAATTTCTCAGTTGCTGGAATAGAGAGTGAGCATTCCTCCAAGTACTTGATATGTTCCTGTTTATTCACATCACTCTCAAATTTTTATTTATGATACACATCATGTTGTTTGTTTAGTTTCTCTATTCTATATCATTTGTCTTATTGTATTTTTGTAAAGTTCAGAGTCCATTGTAAGGTGTGGTAACTCTTCACCACAATTTGGTGGAAATTTGGTATCGCGAAGGGCTTGAGATTTAGTGCCACTAAGATGACTGGGATTATTGTTCGTTGGACCTATGTAAAGGAATAGAAATAAAACATTGTACTAGCTCTGATTATTTTTTTTCTTTTATCTGATTATAAAATCCCAATACAAACAAATGCACTTCAGATTGCATGTAGATTTGGTGTACTTTTTAAGCTCCGCTTAGTTATACATTTCTTTTTTCTCAGAGATCATCTAAGAAACAATTAAGGTGGCTAGTGATTGTAGTTTTGAGAGGAAAATAAGTCTAACCTAAGCATAATAGCTGATTTGGCTGTCATTTTTGTATATATGATATGGACAAAATCAAGCGGCTGTGGAAAACAGAACAGGTAGGAATCGACAGAAAGTTTGTCCGTTGCGCGAGGATGGCAGAGACCCTTCGAGATGAAGAACGGTAAGTAAAAAGTAGGTCACTCTCACCTGCCACCAAGAGAAAACCAACCACCAAGGGTGATTGAGACGGGCAAGGTCTCAAGCGACGTTACTTCTGGTGGGGGATGAAGAAGAAAGTCCGGGATGTCGTAGGAGACTGTAATGAGTGTCTTAGCACGAAATAAGATCGGCACCCGCCTCGAACGGTACAAGAAGTGATACCCACTGCACAGAGCCCGTTCATTGAAATCAGATCGACTCCCTTACGTGTAAGGGTTACAGATGGGTTACGGCCATTGACCTCTTCAGTAAGGTGGTTATAGTGCACCAAGTGCAAGATCGGTCAGGACATGTTTCCAATTTTACGGAGTCCCGAATTGAATTTCATCTGACGTGGGGAAGGAATTCGATAATGCCTATTTCAGAGAAGAAATGAATGCTTTGGAGGTGGACTGGCATATTCCGGGTCATCCAAAAAGTAGAGGGGGTTGGAGAGACTTTTTTTTTTCTTTTTTTTTTTGTGTGTAATTTTAAGGTATTGTTGGGGCGAGGGGTGTTTCGTAAAAAAACAAAAAAAAAAACGGAGGACCTGAAATAAATATCATATAGAAAAAAAAATAATAATGGAGAAAATGAAATAATAATAAAAAATAAGTTTCCAAGTAATATACCCATTTAATTAATTAAAATATAAACAAAAAATGAACTATTATGTTGTTATACAAAAAGATAATGAACTGTGCAGTAAAAAAGATAAAAATATTTTGATACATGCACAAACAAAAAGAAAAAAAAAACGATTCTATTTACACAAGAAATAATAAGTTAATTAAAAGCCAAAAAAAAAGTATGAAGCTCGAAAGAAGAAAAGAAAGCCACTCACAGATAGGCGTGGGGGTCGATATCACAAAAACATTATGAGTCTTGAGTTGGTTGACCAGGATGATCGCCGGCGAGCTGGTTTTTATATTTGACAAAATAAACTCAAAAAATGTTAATTTATAGTTGTTCCTATAAAATGTTGGACTTTTGAAAAAATACATCTCTAGATCCATAAGACACACATATGTCTGCCAGGACCCAAAATATAGGAAATTTAACTGACTATAAAGTAGTTTATGACACTTATCTTTGTAGGGGTAGTAGTTTTTATGATATTCACATATGAATATAAATTTGGCAAATGAAAATTTGTCCGAACAACTAAAAATCAATTTATTTTAGCAAATTTCATGTAAACTATTAATCCTACGAAGATAAATATCATAAAATACTTTATAGCTCATTAAACTTGCTTTAATTTGAGTTCTAATAGACATCTCTACGTCTAATGGTTTTTGAGATATAGATTTTTCAAAATAAATTCACTAACTACTGATCTTTCTGTACGTCCCATACAACATTTTGACGTGACAACGTCTTATAAATCATTTTGTGGGATGCCATGTTAGAAAAAGTGTCCCGTAACGAAAAACAGCTTTCATAATTTCCATGTATTTCTTAACAATGTCGTATAAAATCACATGTTATTTTATTCGTTCAAGCAAAATGATTATAACAATATTTTGACGTGACAACGTCTTATAAAT
>NW_027105404.1:171125-172806 GCF_000696795.3 Halyomorpha halys | reverse complement strand
GTTAGTTTTTCTAAGTTTTATGGTAAGAAGAACGGAGTGACAAGTTTTTAAATAGTTCAAGTGTTAATTTTAGTTTATGAAAAGTGTATTTTTTTAGTTTTCGTTTTTCGTGTATAGGTTATTTTTTTTTGTTGAGGTTATCTTTTTTGAGTTCATGAGGCATGTTCATAAACTGGTAGGGAGGGAGTTATGGTTGGACAAGGCCTGTATACAACTCTAATCCTAACTCCCGATGTAAATAAACCTCAATAATGTCTATAAGGAACATCACAGAGATAATAAAGTAGTATCTTTCTAACAAGCGTGCGGTTTAATACTGTTCCCTCTTTTCCTTTTTCTTCAAGCCTTTCAGTCCAAGTGCTCGTAAATTATATATATATATAAGTATCGGCGAAAGCCAAATGTCAAAAAAGAGAAGAAGGAATAAGATGTAACACGTGTGAACTGCTGTAACATACTATCTTTATTGGATTCGAAACATCTGCTTATATACATGCGATCAGCTGATCTCCTCAGTCAGCTGACATTGAAGTAACAGCTGACTAAGGCTGTAACTTCCCCCCACCAGTTTACGAACAATCCTCGTAAACTTCAACTATACGATAAATTAATATAAAATACAACAAAAATAACTATTTACAATAAAGTATATACAATAAAGAAAGCAAAAGATAGACATTCCTCATAATCACTTATTACAAACTAAAAGTAAAGCAAAACAAAAATAAAATCATGAATTTATACAATTAGAAAAAATGCAACGTCATTTATTCAGTACATCGCCATAATCAAAGATAAATTAAAAAAAAATTAATTACCACTTAAGAAAAGATAACACAACAGATAAGCTGAGATGAGGACACTCCAGATTACTTTTGCGCAGGTGTTTCAGTTTGTGCGACTTTAAGTTGTTGAATATGAACGGTCCTGCGTTTTTTGGGTTCTCTAATACTCTCAATAGTCACAACATTATGTTCTCTTATTATTATCACCCTGAATGGTCCCTCGTATCGCTGTATCTCCTTACCCCTGTTTGATCCCAACTTTCTATATACAATTGTCCCAATTTTTATCATTCCCTTCCTATCTGTGAGGTTTAAATTCTCCCGAGCTACACTCCTGGGTTTTTCCCTCTCCAATTTTCCCCGGACTTTTTCCCATACCTTTTTCCTAGTTACATGATTGTTGCTTATATCATCACCGTCTGCCGCCGTGCCCTTGTAGTCCCGCCGGATTTCACAAAGCCCAAAAAGGATCTCAAACTGCGAAAACCCGTAACGGTGTGCACCGAATGATTGGATGCCGCAATTGCCTTTGTACTGAAACCACAAGGGGAGGGCTGCCAATACTGCTTCCGAAGACCTATCTTGCACCTGGTGTGCCATTGCAGCCTTACTGAAGAGGTCAATCATGGTCATCCAATTCTACCCCTTCCATGTAAAAGTGTTGATTTATAAATCTTTAAGTGGTGCATCTGTGGTAGATGTCTTCTCCTGTCTTCCTTTAGGAGGATATGTGTCGCCCTTACTGCGTAGACAAACCTCGAAGCTTCCTACAACCTCTGATATAGTCTTCCTCATTCCCCACCAAAAGTATCTTCTCTTTAGCGCTTGCATAGTCTCATGGATTCCCCGATGATTTGTCTTTCCCTGATGATACGCTAAGGTTACTTCTCTTTGTT
>NW_027105404.1:158471-169754 GCF_000696795.3 Halyomorpha halys | reverse complement strand
TAACTTTTATATATATATATACTTGTCAGGTAGTAATTTTACTTTTTTCTCCAGCAGGTACTTAAAATACATATTGGATGAGTTCTCTGGTAATACTCTTCCCTCATCTTCTAGACACTATCATATCCATGATTTATAATTTATAACAGTAGTTAACTGCCCTCCTTAGTTAAAGTGTATCTACTGAATTTTGAACATTTTGTAAAAGGTGAAGTTACTTGTTTTTGTCTCATTTAAACCTCCCGACATAGACACAACCCCCTCCAGCAAATTCCAATCATTCCCCTAATCTTGACATCCTAAGTAAATATAGTACTATGTATATGTTAGTGATAAGAAGCATTCTCACTCATAGTCTTGAACTAGAGGGAATTCGAATTGAGTTGTCGAAGCCTTTATAATACCTGCTGTAAATATCAGTTTGTAAATAATAATAGTAAATAAGTATTTTAAATAAATAAGTCTTAGTATCTATTCTTCCTTCACATAAAGCAATTAAAGTCTGTTTTACAATATACTGCGGTCGAAACTCCGTAACACTGTTTTTTCAGTATTGCGCTGCAGCAATTACGCAGAGGGTACTGAATTAATTACACAGACGTCCTATAAAAAAAACAAGAAATAAAACAGCCCATCCATTCAAGATGTTTTGCTACAGACACATAGATAGACCAATAGCTAGATATAATATTTTTTGGGCAAATGGTTCTCTAAAACATATAAATGTGTTGAAAACACCATATCGAGAAAGTGACCCGACCACTTCCATCTAAATAAGAGATTAAAATATAATTGGAAATAAAGTTTTTACATTTTCAACGTAAATAATTAAATAAAACATAAAAATTCATTATGACCAACAAATCTGCCGAATAGTTGAGTTAATGTTAAGAGACCACCATTATCATTTAAACAGTTTTTGGCACTTTTCCCTTGTAAAGCTCAATAATTAGAATTTCTACAGGTTAAGGAACCCCATAAATGACTAGTTTCTAAGAAAGGTCGCATCTCCTTAGGCCTATTGTCTTTTGTCTCCGATTTGTTGACGGAGTGACGTCTTTTACCTTTTTTTTCCTTCCTCCCTATTTCTGGCATACGGGGTTCGGCAGCAGTTGAGTAGTGCGTAAGGATTACACATGCCACTGCTCCCAATAAAAATCAATTTTATTTCTTTTACTAATTTGTATCAAAATATATTTATTTATTGGGATTCAACCGTGGTACAGCTCAGCGTTCGGGTGATGGGGCTGCACCTTATCCGCCTGCTTTCGGTCGGGTGCATCCTCCAGCATGCAGCCTGCTTCTTCACCTTAATCTTCTTGTATTGGTGGCTCGCCGATTTCGGGTGGTCGAGCCCTCGTAAATTGCATCGGGCCTACCATCCTTCCACCCGTAGATAAATTCTCTGAAGAAGGGTTAATTCTCCTCCTCCATCAGACGAGGGAAGTCCAACTCGGCTAAGGTGAATATTCCCATAATGAACGCCGAAGGTAGACGTAAACTTAAACGGGACGATAATTGCATTGGTTCTAACAGAACAGATAGTGCAGATAATGAAGTACGAAAAAAATAAAAGATAGCAAGTTGACGAAACTTTTTAAAACATTTCTTTTATTATATATGATATCTAAGAATAAAATGAGTCCATAAAAATTTGTTAGGTGGAAGGGTTTCATAGGGCTTTTACATTTTATTGATTAAACTTTTATTTATTGTTGAATGTTACCTTTAAAAGGCCCTTAGTTTTCTAGCTTTTAGCGAAAAATAAAAAAATAAAATAAAAAAAGAGGTTATAATTAATGATAGTTTTAACGCCATAATAGATTATTACCTTGTAAATAGTATTTTTAGTATTTAGTATTTTTAGTATTTAGTTTTATAGTTTTAGTTATATAGTTTTATTAGTATTTAATTTAGTTACATTTATTTTTATTCGTATTGATTTATTCAGATTTAGTTATTTGAAAAGAAAAATGTGTAATTATATTTGTTGGTAATAATGAGTAATAGAGATAGTTGCTAGGGGTGATTATTGTCGCTAAGGAGCGTCACCTAGCAACGGACCGACCATCTAAGTTTTTTAGGGCAGTTCCGGATTATTAGTGGCCCTGGTAGCGTCATTAGCAGCCCTGTCTGCGTTCATTTTGTTGGCCCGCCTAATACAATACGACTGTTGGATATTCGGACTATTAATGAGCCACTATACCAACTCTGGACCATTGCAGCGATTTATTTAGCAACAAGAGCTGCGACCTTCACATAATGGCAGCACAACTATCGAAGTGGAGCAACCCTACGTCGACTAGTGTTTTAAATATTTATATTGTTTGTAAATTTGTCTCTTTTGTTTTCTTAATTTATTTATCTAATTTTATTTTTATCTGAAAGGCCCTTTTATTTTTACTTGTATGTTTTGTTTATGTCAGTTTTTGTTTTGTTTTTTACCATGTTTAAATTGAACCAAATAAATGTTTAATCTGAGTCAATTTGTTTTTTGTTCATTTTTAAAGCCTTCCAACAAAAAGACAGTCGATTTGAGGTTGCTTTAACAAATAGGAATATGGTATTTTTTTTTTTTTTATAGATCCTTTTTTAGTTGTACTATCGTGAGTTATATCTAATTTTACAATTATTGGTATCGTCTTTACCATCTACTCAACTTCATTTTTCTTTGGTTAGTCTAATTCTTCGTTCGATGAGCTTAAGATTGAAACCCTGAATGTTTATGCTAATAACAATCGCTATTGACAAAATTGATCTAAAAGTTGTGGGGAAGTAAATTATAGAAAAAAATAAGAGAATGTTGGGCGAATATTGTAATAATTTTATTAAAAAAAAGTAATATTATCTAATAAGCAGTTCTAATGTACACTTCATACTCCAGGATGCAGAAACTTAAACTTAAACTTAAAATAATAATATTATAATTTATATTATTATTGTTGAGGTGAGGGACCTAGAAATCCAACCACCTTCATATTTTTATTTGTTTTTCCTTTGATTCAAATATTTAAAAATTTTCGCACTGTACGTGCTGTGTCTAAGAGCCTCTCTTAGTAGGTCAATAGGCACCCCCAAACCATTCTTGCCTACCACTGTTGATTTTGGTATGAGATCGTTCGTGGATATTATGAATGAAGTAGTGGTAACACTTTTCAATTTATATATTTCTTTCTATTTTATCGCCTTTCTTTTTTTCTTAGATCTATAAGGAGGCTTATGGCGCACTGTATCGTCTGTAATAATTGATTCATCCCAGTATAACCTGAGAGAACCTTTCGGGAGGAGTTTATTTGAGTGGTACTTGTAATAAGGGCTCTTATCTTCATCACCAGGGCCTGATACAAAATTTTGGCCAACTTTTTGTTTTGCTTCTGCAGATAATCAGTACCAGCCAATACTCCACATCCACCAGTGATATGTTGGATTGGTTCGAGCGTTACTGAGCATCGATTATGCTCGAACTTACCCGGTGTTGTGTCTAGCACATGTTTTCTATATGATCTGGTGGCGACCACCTGATCCGGAAGTGAAACTACAAACCCCTCTGTCTCGGAGAATAGCATTTCAGATTTCAACCATTCAACTGATCTTTCTTTGTATACAGAGGCTTCTTATTATTATTACAATATTATTATTATTATCATAAAATTTCAGAACCACTATTACTTTCACTTGTTTCTATATAAGTGAAAGTAATGAGTATGTAGACTCAAGAGAAGAAGTCATTTAATTTTATATTTTTGCAATTTATAAAATCATTACATAACTGTTATATTATGGTCATTCGTATAAAATTCAAAGTGGAATTTGTTTACTGCGTTAATGTTTACAAATTATGATGTGCCGTTATTAATCATAATATTTACTATCATTCCAATCGATTGCACATTATTTAGAATATCGCCAAATGTGACCATAAAAACATGAGATTTCCGAGTAATTTTTATTTATGAGTTTAAACTTCGACACTCGGCTCCCGACCTGCAAGAAACTATTCGTGTAGTCGTTTATCTTAGTAGATGATAAAAAAAAAAAAAACTAGAAAAAACTTGAACACTTATTTATTAATACATAATATAGGAACATATATGAACTTAATAACACAATTAACAAAACATCCACAATGTGACTCTCTGTTATCCCACCTTGTAACAGCATGGCTATAACACTTTTTACGTTCTACCAACTGAACATTACAAGTACAGCCACAAAACATTACCACGGCGTTCAAGGAAGGTTGTTGTAACAATCAGACTATTCGCTGGGGGGTTTTAGAATTGGATAATCAACCCAGAGGAAGAACTCAACCAGAAATTAACGTCGAACTTGGAAGCTTACTGTGAAAGAAAACCCTTAAACCAGTAAAAGACTTGCAGCACGACTGAATATAAGTGTATGGACACTCGAAGACCATTGATAAATTAAAAAAAGGTAGATCTATAGCAACCTCATGAACTTGATGGTCGGCAGCAGCTGAAGCGTTATGAGACATGTGTTTATTGAGAGCAAAAATTGAGCCTTTTCTCGAAAGGATAATCACGTGTGATGAAAAGTGGATTGTATATGACAATAGGGATCGGTCAGATCAGTGGTTAAATATCGGCGAAAGACCAGGGCACAAAACATTGTTTTCTGTGAGGCGGTCAATAGCTGGAATAATTCTTCCTTTTAATTCAAACGTGAAACCATTACACCGTACTGCAGTGATGTCATAATGCATCAAAAAATTGTCAAACAAAAACAACCTGCAATAGGAAGGGACCTATACACTTACACGACAACTCTAGACCTTATAGAACCGAAGGAAAACAAAGTTATCTCACCCCAATTTTTCAATTCATTAATGTAAACTACATAATTTGGGAGTTAAAATTGACGAGTTTGCCAATCTAGTTCAGGGGTGTTTAAAAATGGCGGCCGTTTCAAAAAGTAACAAAAACACAAAAATGCAGTTATTTCATACCTTTTGTTTCTTGATTCATATGAAACTAGGGTTGATACTGACACAAAAGAAACTTGTCTACCAAGCTTGTTCTGTGGCGCGCGTTGTGCAGACGAAATACAAAATTCAACTTTCAAAATTTGTATTATATCTGGCAAGATAATTCTGAAATTAGAATTAATTGAAACAGACCAACAGAAAAAAAATAACAATGAAATATATCAATACTAATTAAAAATTTGGTAAATATGTAAAAGTCGTTGCTAACATCCTTTATTCTCTTTGTTTAACTAAAAATTAAGCTGATGCAGGTAGTTTTAAGATATCCTTTAGACTCATCAGACTCGTTATCCGAAGGCGACTTCTGAACTTTATCCTTTCCAATATCCACAAATTCTTTCCTTTCATTATTAGCTAAAATATCTAAGCGTATCAGAATTTCATTTCCCAAAATACCAGATTTGATTGTAAATGTCATCTTCTCGTATAAAAATTTCCATCCAAAAATTTCTGCTATCAAAACAGGGGGATTAAAGGTGGTAAAAATTACTCAACATTGCAGGGACGAATTAGTATACTTTAATTTTTTCAAAGGGAACCCACTTGAAAAGAGGGATTGAAGACGTTTTATTTCCATACATTTTCGTAAATAGCTGACATGAAATTTCTACATAATCTTAATCTTAATGAAAAAAAAAAGTTTGATTTCATTTATATTTCTACATATCTTTCTTCTAAATATGAAACATCTAATATTTCCTAAGATATAGCCGCCAAAAGAATAACATTTTGTCAGAAAAACAAAAAATCGACATTTTGTGAATTTATTTTGCTAATATCATGAAAACTAACACCCCTACGAAAAAACTAATAATAAATTTGTTTTTAGGACGTTAAATAAGCGTTAATTTAAGGCCCAATAGACATCTGTACACCTAATAGATCCTGAGATATAGCCCTCAAAAGCAAAACATTTTATCAGAAAAACTTGATTTCATATAAAGTTGTTTTACTAAATAACCTGACATTTTATATCCAATGGCCTAATATTATTATTATTATTATATTATAATCATCGTATTATTGCATTTTATTGAACCGTTAGTAGTTTTACTTACCTATATTTATTATAATGGAATAATAAACCTTTAAACCATTATATTAGTAGAGGATCAACAAAACTTATACGGGTCTAACCGAGTTAGGGATTTTATTGAGTAAATTGAGAAAGAATGAATGGGGTAGAGGGTATTGCGAACTATTAACCTAATATAATAAAATAATACAGAAAGTACTGGTCAGTTAGATGTATTAATAAATTATTGACTCATGGCTACATATTTCAAATAGACTAAGATTACTTAGGGAACTGATTGATTGGAGGTAGGAAGTTGAAACTAGATTAATGACCCCATTAATAATTAGAGACAAGTGGCAACAGTTAGTCGTCATTGTTAATTGCTAGACGAGTAAGTGACAAAACTACTTGGAGCTCTCTTGAAAACAATGAAGATTTTGATTAGGCAGACCAGCCATTCTGTTAGCACTTGATTGAACTGATTAATGTAAGTAATTTAAATTTATTTATTTTAAATTTGATTCAGTCAACACTTAATTATGGCGTTCCAATAATTAACAACCAATCAATTATTCTTAAAATTCATCAAAAACTTTTATATTTGTCTGTCTATTCCAAATATCCAATATTCTAAAATGTCTAATTCCAAATTTCGCTTCATCACAATACTTTCCCTTACTATGCATTTTATATACTTAAGTAAAAGTAAAAATTACAACACAAACCAAAATATGTTCCGTCCTTGCAAGCAAATAAATAATCATTATGGGAATAGAGCAAATACTTGAATAAATAAAATTTGAGTGAAGAGAGAAAAATGAATTTAAATTTGAACAGAATTAAAAATTGTTGAGCTGGTGTAAATGAAAAAAAAATCTAATAGATAACAGTTTATATTTAACCAGCGGAACGGCTCCTCCCCGCTCCAATAATCTACTGGCGTAAGCCAATCAAGCCTACACCATTAATTAAGACGTTATCCTACCTTATAATGCCTAAAGGCAATGAAAGGTATCAAAAATACCACCTGTATATATAGCACACCTCACCATATGTACACATAAGAAACTAATTTAAAATTTTAGGAGGGTACGAAACATACCCTCCCCCCCCCAAAAAAAAACAGTTTATAAATGTATTATATATATATTTATCATTAGAGTGGATTTGAAAATAAAAAAAAATTCTCTAATACGACACGAGGAGGCCCCTCACCTCCATCTAAATATTTAATTAGTACCATTCATAATGGACATTTCATATGTCATAATCAATACAGGTAACCTTAAAATACGAAAGGTAGTAAAAGGTAATACACAGATCGATTTATTTCCTTTCTTTTCACAATAAAGAACTCACTAATTCATTGTTTCTTTCTAGTTTAGAAGGATTAGAAAAAATAACAGATAACAGATCACAAAAAAAAAATTGTACAACAACACATCACACAGAGACACATTAAATTCTTTGACAGTCTCTCCTTGCTTCCTTCAATCCAGGAATCCTTCAATCAATTGTTTCCAGTCTATCACTCCATCCCTCCTTCCTGCTAGGTGGCAGGGTAGGAAAGGTTCCAAAAACCCTATCAACATCACCTTATAACTCCACCTTCTGATGCACCCCCTCACCCTCCCCTACACTTCTCTTTCGACTTCTGACTGTTTTCTTATTATTTTACCATTATCTACTGTCTTTATTAATTAGTGTTTTTTATTTTTCTATCTTCTAGGCGATACAACTCGAGGAGGCCCCTCACCTCCGGATTTAAAATAGCACCGTTTAGAATGGATATTTCATAAATAACAAATAAACACTACAGGTAACCTTAAAATACCAAAGGTAGTAAAAGGTAATACCCAACACGAATTACTTCCTTTTTACACAGTAATGCATTCATTAATTCACTGTTTCTTTTCTGTTTTAGAGGGATTGGAAAAAAAAGAAAAAAAAAAAAAGTTCACAGATCACAGATCACACATACCACACTTAACCTCGTGCTTCAAAACACACTCCCAAGAATCAATGGTTAGACATTGCATACTTAAATATAACATAACAGGGCTCATGAAACAAAAACTTGAGCTTGAAACCCTCCTAGGCCGTCCATAGTCGCACTTACGGATACAAGACTTAACTACACACAGACACACTTCCGCGGGTACATTATTTACAGAATTGACTCCCCCATACATGGCGGCGTCGCACTACTGGTGCGACATGACATCCTATCCAGACTCATCAACGGTTCCACACTCCACGACAATAAACTCACAGCCATTAAAAATACAAGTTGGACTCGAACACTCCTACAAAATCACTTGCGTCACCGGAGCCCCAGTGCCAAACCGGACACACTCAAGACCTTTCTCCACTACATCGAGAACGACAGACAACACATTATACTAGGTGACCTAAACGCCAAACAACACTCATGGAACTGCGCTAAAGACAATGGACTAGGAAACTACCTGACTAAAACAAAATACACAATATATCCTGATGCTTACACTTACAGACAAACATCAAACCCATCATATACATACACATTTGACCTACTTCTCAGGTAGCAACCACACAGATTTACTAACTGTACTACACTAGCTTTTAGTGACACTGACCACCTACCAGTACTATATCAGTTAGGCAAACACACAACACCAATCACACCTACAGACTTCAAATACAACTTCAAACACGCCGACTGGAAACTTTACAAAACACAGATATACGATAACATACCCAACACTGAACTCACCACAAGACATAATTAAGGCCATTGACACTCTACAAAAAACCATACGAGACGCCGCCAACGTCTCAATACACCCAACAGGTGTCACACCCACACCAATTCACCTACGCACACCACCCCAACTCATACTCACTCTCATTATACAACGTAATAACATCAAAAACTGCAGGTACAGGACTAAAGACCAGACTTCCAGACCAATCATTTAGCAGTCTCACACGACAAATAATATCGCTTATGTCACAGTGGAAAACGTCCCTATGATATGAATAACTACGCCGCACACACTGCGACTCCAAAAACCTCTGGAAATTAGTCCGAAGTCACAACACCAAATCGAGATCGGTGAGACTCCACCGAGGCGATGAGCTCCTCACTCTCGCAGATCAGACAGAAGTTCTATCCGACTATTTCCTACAACGTGACAATGCACGTACCGTTTCTGTATACCACCACCAACCCCAGACCGAAAACTTACAAAACACCATCTTCTCAACCTAAAAAGACCTGACTGCAACACTGAGGAAAACAAATCCACAGGAAAGGAATTTTTTTTCTGTTCATATAATTATTTCTGTTAATGCATAGTATAAAGAAAGCTTCAAGGAAATTTGGAGATTAAGATTCAAGCAAGGGAGACCATCGCAGACGCTGGTTATAGTCTCGGGAATGGTAAATTGTAGTGAAGATAGTGACAATGTTGGTACGCGGGAACAAGTTATGGGCCGTAAAAGATCACGGTATATTAGGAGACTAAAAAAGACAGCTAGGTATAAAAATATATAACGATTTCAAAGTCCATATCCAAATCAGAGATGATTATAATTAACAAACAACCAGATCAGTTCAAAATTCCAAAACGCCACCACTTTACATTAAAGGTGAAGAGAATTAATCGGCGCTTATTTCATTTTTAGAAGAAAAATATTTTGGACCAAAAAATTCACGATCGAATCAGCACTGAAAGTTGTTACCATCTATCTGAATTCACCTGAACTAAACAGAAAATTAAACTCTAGCCTAAGAAGTGCGGGTGGTGACTTTTACACATATCAGCTTCCACAGGATTATTATTAATGGTCTCCACCACGCAACTCCAACAAATTTAATTCAAGATAAATTGAAGAACAAAGGATACAAAGCATCAAACATAAACAACGTAATCTCAAGATTTAAATAGCCTCTTCCTTTGTCGACCCCACCAAGGAAGCTTATAATGAAGAAATTCATAATATCAATTATATTTACCTTTAAAAAGTGGTTATCGAAGAATCTTGAAAAAGAAAAATATTCTTCAATGTGTAAGAGTCACACTGCCTTATTTCAACCATCCACCGAGGTTTGTGGTATGTGGGGATATCATAAGAACAGCTCATGTAACAAAATAACAGAGACCTCTGCTGAATGAGTAAATGGTGATGGCTAAAACACAGACAACTACAAAGGATGTAAAATATTATAAAATTTACAGAACCAATGCATCTCTCGAATCCGGACTGACACAGCACAGGACAAAACTTGAATTTTATTTTCATAAAAAAAAGATAGACATTTTATTGTCAATTACACACAGTAAAAAACTCCAAATTCAAAAACACGACAAAACTTAAACACATCGCATACTTACTAAAGCCTGTTTAGACATTTTCAGTAGCTATTGGTGAAAGAGAGAAAGTAAAGTTAGACAATTTTTACAATAGTTTTTTTTTTGGTTTACATTTACAGTTGGCGTAAAAGCAATAGGAAAGAAAGAAAATTTTCTCATTCGCTTTTATTATATCCTACACATAAATATGCCGAAACTGAAAAATCTATTCAACCGTTACGGAAATATTAGTGGCAAAGCAATAGAAAAGTTAGAAAAATTTTCACACTCTTTTTTTTTTCAATACATATATAGATTTAGAAAATCTTTTGAACAGGAAAAATCTATTCAGGTATAAATAACGGTTCACGAGGTATTAGAAAAAAAGCTAAGGAAAAGTTGGAACATTTTAAATCTTTTCCGATTAAGTTTATTTAAATAAGTCATATAATCGTCTGTTGTAAAGAATTCTCGATTTTTTCCATTTCCAAAAGTTCGCACATGATGAGAAAGAAGCTATTCTCACTCTGTGTAGAAGAGACAACCAATCTGTTGATTAGTATTTAGTATTTCACAAGTACGGATGTAAATAAAAGTAGAGAATAAAAAATTGTTAGAAATTGTGTAACATTACTTTTAACGGCCTGACGTTATAAATATTAATAACATATTGAACTAGAAAGAAAGAATATTTACTGATTCATTCCTGAAACCCTTTTCATTTCTAATTAACATCGTAAGTAGTGCCGTTGGAGCAAAATAATGGTCATTGATTAGCTGAAGGAATAAAAGGATTCGTGATGCGGAATATAGGAAAAACCTTTCAGATACAAAACTCACCTAGAGTGAACCTTGGAGAAGACCTTTCGTTGATCCATATATAAGGAAATTATTCAAAAAAAGCATTTAGTCCATTCAGAAAC
>NW_027105404.1:151086-158339 GCF_000696795.3 Halyomorpha halys | reverse complement strand
TTTTAGATAGTTGGCTATGCTTTCGAGTGACTAGTTTCCAAAACTTTACATAACTTCCTCTTTAGAAATGTTTGGTTTATTTCAAACCGCCAGTCTTGACTTACACCACTATAATTTTTTATTTTTATTGTTTTATTCTTATGATAAGGTAATAATAGATAATGAATAAGATCCGACTGATGAAGGTAAATAGATAACTCTTATCTTAGCTATCTATCTCATATGAACCAACATATTGATTTCAATTGTGAGTGGCAAAGGTAATGGATTATTTTGGTAAAAATTCAAATAAAAAATGTATTCAAGTAAAAAGTTATTAATTTCTAACTAAATAGTTAAAAAGTTATTCCCGTCTTAAGATACACTTAATTTTTTTTTATCCCAATCCCTTGCCATTTCTGGCATACGGCAGCATTGGGGTAGTGCTCTCCAGGGTTTGCGCATGCCACTGCTCCCAAAAATCATTTTTTTTTTTATTCTCATTATAAATTACAATGCTAATGTTAGGGGGGCTCACACACACCTAAATCTATGCCTATTACATTCAAAATTCAAAAATTCATTGTAAATAAAATTTTAAAAAATAGAGATTTTACGCGTTTAACAATACCTTCTCTGCTCTGAGAGAAAAAAAAAGTGGGAAAAGAATGGAAAAAGAGATTCTCCAAGACAAAGAGAACAGAGGAAAAATTATTGATTAATTTTTTTTTATAAGACTAAATATTACAAATAAGCATAGTGGTTCCACCAATGGCTTGTCTTCGGACATCTCTCGGAATAGAGATTGATCTTCGGAGTAGAGATTGAATACATCAATAAATAAATAACCCCTTTTTAGAGAATTTAAATTAAGACTTTAGAGAACACACTTTATGTACCAGCGTACTATAATTACTTCAGATAGTAACATGGAAGAACACAAGGTACTCAAATGAACTTGTATGCCGGAGCCTATTTTATTTTAGTTGAGAACGCTAACAACATATTTAGTCTTCTAACAGTATCCCTTTATTAAAAAATGTAATTCATCTGATCTCTAGTGATTTCAATTATTTTGGATATCAAAGTGGAAGACATTTTAAAATAATGTAGCACTTAGTAAGTATAAAATAAAAACATTTAAATAACTTGACGAAAAGCTACACCAAAAAGATAAAAATGAAATATATACTGACAGTATGCAGCAATTTCCTGTTACACTGACCAGATGAATGACAAACTCATTCTTGAATTTGAATTTTTATCATGATGGATCAGTTACATAGCAAGTAGGATTAGTTTACAATATACGGGTCAAGCTCTCTAGATTGTTTCTATACTACATATTTTTTGTTTATTTATTATATTTTAATGGCTCAGGACAAGATTCATCCATAGTATCATACATCAAAATTTCTATCTGTTATATATCTATTTCTATAGTATATAAGCTGGTTAAGGTCTGAGCAGTGTATTTGAATTTATATTTTAAGAAAAATACGGTTTTATTAGATTGATTATAATAAATAGCAGAATTCTAACTTTCTGTAGCAAATCAATTAAATATTAATGTGGGGCTTAATTTAAAGTTAATGCGAAACAAAATTGTCATTTTTCCCCTTTGTTTGAAAGACCTCAAAAATCATTTACGCTACCGATCAAGTCAATAAATACATTTTTTAAGATTGATAAAATATTTAAATCACCCATCTAATCGGTGTAACATTGAGATTGTGACTAAATTTAATTTTCTTCTAGCATATTTGCCCTAGGCATAACTCACAACTGTAAAAAATAAGCATTAGATCACTCTGCTTTTAAACCACGGTAAGAGGTTTGAGTGTGAATTCAAAATATTTTCAAGGAGTGAACTTTTAAAAAATTCAGTATGATTAATTGAGAATAAAACATATTTGTTTCTAATTTCTTAACATAAGACGTAAGCGTTCTATTGCGCAAAAAATAAATTGTCCATTTTTTTTTTATAAAATATTACCTGGTGAATGCCCTGTTGGAATTAATTTTTAACATTTTCAGCACAATGATATTCCTGGTAGTGATTCTCACCGCCACATTCTCTGCATTATTCATTCCTACTGAAGGGTGTGTAACATTAGTAATAAATAAAATAGTAATCAAATGTATTTTATAGGTAATTAATGCATTAATAATAGCAAAAGATATTTAAGTAGTCTCAGAACTAATAAAATCATATTAGACTTCCAACGTTCCGGCCACCATCAAGGACAATTTTCTTAATTTTTGTTACAAAGCCTTACATTTATTTATAAAACTTACGCCCAAGTCAATGTAAAATAGTAAAAATATTTTTGTCACTGTTACATTCAATAATAAATTGAATGTTATTGAATAATATTCTTTGCAATCACTATCTATATTTTACTGTCATTGATATAAATGTCAATTACTATCGATGATAGTAAAATATAGAAATTTTAAATAATAGATTTTATAGTTAAAAGAATTAGTTATTTTGACTGGGTTAAATTGACTTGGGCATAATATCCTGCAAAGTTTTAAAAATAAATGAAGGCTACGAAATTAAGATTGTCCTTGATGATGGCCGGGTTGGCCCAAGCGTTGGACATGATGGAGAGATGATTTAGAGACTATATGGGTAACTTTTGTTATTATATGAAACAACCAGTTTTGAACATTTATTTATTTTATTTTCTCTTCCTCCAAACAAATATTTATTTTTTATCTGATATAAGAATACAGCTGGTACATTTCGATATAGATATTATTAAATAGCTTATTAATAGATATTATATAGATTACTAAAGGGTTTAATCAAGCACAAAACTATTTGTTTTGGGTACAGTTGGCAGCCTAAAGAACTAAAATTAACATTAATAATTTGGATTTAAGTTAGCTAAACTAAAACTCAGGACATGAAAAACTATATCTAGTTTATAATCTATGGATAAAAAAAAAAGAAAAAAAAATGAGAGGTAGCAGAGTTCCATTATTAGGGGTCTATTTTATTTATATAAGGAAAACAGATCAATATGATTCAATTCTTTCCATAATGCTTAGAAAAATACGGTGAGGGAAACAGAAATTATTATGGTTCTCAAAAGACACCAACTCCATGAAGTTAAATAGGAAAAACTACAAAAAATGTTGAAATATACATTTACAGCCCCAAAAACTGGCCAATTTTGATTAAAATATTCCTTTCTAAAATGAAAGGCTTCCTCTAAACAAGGTTTCAAATACGAAATTTAAAAAAATAAAAACTATTTAAAATCGTAATAAGCCTCTTACCTAATCCGGTTCGTGCTAGCAATTAGGTCAAAGATAACACTTTTTTTCTTATGTATGAAAAGTTTGAAGAAAGGTCAGTATGAATCATTTCAAATGAAACTCTTCAAATGGAAAATATAAAAATGAATGCCATAATTTCATCTTGATTCAAAAAACGATGAACTTTACCAAAGTGAGTTTCAGGTTGAAACTAACGCTGAGTAATTAACTTTTGCCATACTTTCAGGACATAAGTAATGATAAAACTCAAGAGCTATATTTCAATAAACATCATTCTATACTCTAATCTCTATATGAGCAGTGGTTCACGAGATATCGAGGATTAGTTTTGTTTAAACTTTTATACTAACAATTTTCGGGCCTCAGAAAACAATTGTCATAATCTTATATTCCAGAAAAACATTTGTTAAGTTAAAAAACCAACCAAGTCGATGCGAAAATCGTGAATGAAAAAAGCAAAATGTCTGTAGTATTGAAGTAATAAATTGCGGTAATTTATTCCAATTAAATCTCGTATAAGGTTGATCTTCCTTATTTTTTAATAAAGAATTCACTATTAATTATTTTTATTTTAAATTCATTATCCCTTTGTTATTACGAATATGCGAATGTAAACCTTTTAGAAAAAAAAAAATTACATGTATTTTTGACAATCAGGAAAGCCTATCTCTGCTTTCAGTTTGTTTCGTGTTTTAACCTTCTCTAATGACTGTAAATATAATATTTTGTAATTGGCGTGTGTTTAACAAAGTATTATCATTTTAATCGTAAAATTATTAATATATTAAATGTAAAACTGTGTTATTCAGATATATAAAATAATAAAATAAATGTATAATTTAAAATAATTTCATTCCATGTCTCTGAGAACGGATACTACAGTTTAATTGCAATCGTTAATTATGACTGTTTTTTAGTTAGTTTATTTTTTAGTTACACACTATATTTTAATAATAATTATAAAATAATATGACCATTGACTATTGCCATCAACTAGACAAAAGAATACTAAATTATTTGTTCGAAAACAATGAATGATAATACAATAATATATACTGCCGTGTCATGAGTAAATAGAATCACAGTGATTGCGAAATAAAAATAAATATTTGTTAATAATAAACCTGCATAATTTAAAAAACACTGTGGATTTTCCGTGTTTTTATCATATCTAACATAATACGGCTCATTATTTACGATAGAATTTGGTAACTATTCATAAACTTCAATAATGACATAGACTTTATCGAGCTGTTTCGAACAAATTATATATTTGATAATATTTTTTGCGATATTCGCGTGATTTATTTCAATTGCAAATATTTTAGTGTGTCGGTTTCTTTAACAAAATAGTATAATTTAAGATATTTCTTACCACTGTTCCAAAAAGTATGCTTGGTCAAAATAAAATGCAGAAGCAAACTAAATTTATGGATTTTGAGAAAGTAAGAATAAATGATAATAATTGTAAATTCAATAGTTGAGAATATTAAAAATTAGACATGAATATTATTTACTAGGTGTTGTTCTGGCCATTCCTATAATTTTAGTTTATTTATTTATTTTGAATTTCATGGAAGAATGCATAATTTTCTAATATTTCCAAATTCTGATGAATAGCATCGGGTTTTTCCCTAATCTGTTGAAAATAAATAGAAAAAAATATTTGGGGTATTTAAAAAAAAAACTAAATAAAAGAGGAATATTAAATCATAAAGAAGCAATTAAAAAATTAAAAATATGAATAAAGTTTTGGAATAAGAAAATATTTTTTTTTTTAAATCAGAGCCAGATAAAAGTTAACAAGTAATTTTCTTTACAAATTTTCCCGTAATGTTTTCTTAAGTGTAAATGATAAAGTAAAAACAAAATCAGAAAAATGTTTTATATTAAAATTTTATCATAACAGTATTGCCAAATGTACACTATTACATATTAAATCACAAACAAATAACATAACAAAGTTACAATTTGAAAATCTCTAAAAATGATTGGTTGTTACTGCTCCAAGCCACGAATATCATTATATTCAATTTTTATTCTTCTAACTAAAAGGATAAGATTGAATTAAAACAATGAATTAAAAATTTAATTATTTCAAATAATAAATTTTGTTCTATTTCAGGAGATTGTTTACAAAAGCGGGAGGTAATGTTAGATTTTTTTTTATATACACTAGATAAGTTTAAGTATAAAATATTTATGAATATAATCATAATATTTTGCTGTGTATAAGATAATCGTAAAAAGTAAAAAAATATACATGTTCTATTATTTGAAGGTTTATGCTCTTTCAAAAATGACTCTGCTTCGTGTTGCGTAAGGATCGCAGCCGTATGGAAAAGTAAATAAATTCATTGTTAGAGGTATGTTAATATATTTATTTATATATGAATAAAAGTATGATTTAATTTCAGTATGTCTTGTATTCCAAGTAAGTGTGAATGAGTTGAAGGCATATGCTGCACTCTCGGTGAATGGTAGGGTAACTGCCCTACAAGAATTAAAGGGTAATATACATATATATATATACATATTTTTAATTAATTTTAAGCAAATTATATTTCTTTATTATTAAAGACAATTAGATTCGCTATATTTGCGAACATAACAGTCATAATAACAGTGTAAAATATTTATTATGATAATCCATTTGAAGTTTCATCATAACCTACATTGTAGGTACGTAATACAAGATGTCACATTTAATTTAATTATTTTTATTTTTTTTTTTACAATTTTCATATTTCTTCGACAATTCAAAATGTTATTGAACTTTTTTGAGGTTTAGAAAATAACCTTTTCAAATATTTAGTTGAAGCTCATATTTCTATGTAAAAGAAAAAAGAAAAAAAAAGACTGTAGCTGTAACAACTCAACCGCTGAAATCTTGATAATTAAATCCCGAAAACCACAATTCCTATCGGTCATTCGATGTCAACTTTTGAACTATACCACTTCAGATTTTCTTCAAATTCCAAACATATGGTTTATAGGAATAGGATTGGAAAATAGAAATTTTATGAAGATATGTCAACTCGTTTTTGATTCACTAAGCCTCGTGCGGGAGGCAATTCACGAGGCCACAGACGTAACACGTCCTCATAAATGGATTAAAAAAAAACGATTGTATATTAATAAAATATTACAAACCATTTTTTCATCTTACATATAAAAGAACAGATACCAGTCACTCACTGACTTATTAATCAATGAATTTAAAAAACGACAACGTCCATGAAGTTAGAGTATAGGGGGAATAGGAGAGGGGGTGTAAGGTTTCAAAAACATTCGAACTTTCAAGTGGCTTAAATATGTTTTTTTCTTAGAAGAATAAGGGGAAGAAGATTAAACCCGTCATTAGGACGGGACTCCTTAAAAATAAATTTAATAAATTTTAAATAATTAAAAATAGTTTTAAATAGATATTTTATTTTATCTTAAAGACTTACTTTTTATTTATTGAAAGATATGACAATCTGCCACACAGTTGTGGACAATAGGTAATAGTGATGAATGATCACATTCATACTAAAATAAAATAAAATAAGAATACAAATAAATAAATTAATGAAAACCAAAATCTCTCTTAAATATATACAAACAGAAGGATAAAAAAAATGAAACTATGTGTATGAAAAAAAAAATAACATAATGATGAAATAATATAATATCTAGTCACATTTACACTCTTATATACAATATTTACACAATCAAGCTGAGGATACCTGAGCCCATACTATCCCCCACGTGTGAGGGGTAGAGCAGAGCTCAAAAGATACCATCCCTGGCACCCTCTCGCCACATCACTGGTAAGATATTTTATTATTTGAGAGTTTTTGGTCCAATTAACCAATACTGGATCTGCTTTGATTTAATTACAGTTGGTGAATTTTGCGTACCATTACCTGGAGCAACCATCTGCCTGAATATCTATTGGCTGGACGGTTCCTTGAGGAGCAAGGAGCTTGATTTTTGTGCAA
>NW_027105404.1:135828-150663 GCF_000696795.3 Halyomorpha halys | reverse complement strand
CCTTTTAATTCCTCTTATATACACTTTGCACGTTTGTTTACGAGTGGAGTTAGGATTACGGCTGATATTGTGCCTGCCAATCCCGTAACTCCCCCCTACGCGTTTATGAACAGGATCGTAAACTTAAAAAATTACAACCAGAACCTGAGATACACAAATAATAATATAATAAAAAAACAAAAAAGAATAAAACATAATAACTACAATACTTTTTACAACTATTTACAGATGTTTCGAAACTTTAACTAAAAATGCACTTTTGATTTCACTATCTACATCTCGTCAACACACTCCTGCTCTATACACGTACAATAATATAAAAGGATTACAAAACATAAAAAAAAATATATAAAATACTATCTTCGTTTGTGCGCGGAGATGAGGATACTCCAGTGTTCCCGATGTAGGGAACTGCAGTTGTTCAATGTGGACATTTCTTCTCTTTTTGGGTTCGTTTACACTCTCTATTGTAACCTCATTGTGTTCTCTTATGACAATCACCCGGAATGGACCCTCGTATCGCTGTAACTCCTTACTCCGATTTGTCCCCACCCGGCGATAGACAATTGTCCTGATTTTAATCTCCCCCCTAACGTCTCTAAGGTTTAAATTATGGCGAGCTACCCGTTTGTTTTTTTCTGGCACTATCCTCTCTCTGACTCTCCACCACAATTTGGTCAATCACAATCCCGTCGGCGCCCCTGTAGTCCAAAAAGGATTTCAAAGGATGAAAATCCAGTTATCGCGTGTATTGAATGATTATAGGCCCCCACTGCATTCGTCATCGCTTTGTAGGGCCCTTTATCCAACTGATAGACCCTTAAATGATCACCATGGGCGCTGTGCAATCTTTCTATTCCCCCTCTTCCCTTGGGATGACCTAACGTGTTTAGGTGCAATTCCACGCCTAGCGCTCTCATATCCTCCCAGATCGCACTGTTGTCAAATTCCCTCCCTGCATCCGATGAAACCTGATCCTGTCGGGAATGCCGTAGAACTGGAACCACTGTCTCAACGCTCCTAGTACTGCCTCTGCTGATTTTTCTTTAACGAGATGGGACATAGCTACTTTACTAAAGAGGTCCATTGCCGTTATCCATTAATAACCCTTCCAGGAGAATGTGTCCATATGAAGGGGCGTGTCAACCGTGGGCGTTTCTTCCTGTATCACTTTTGGAGGGTGCCGGTCAAATTTTGTGCTAAGACACGGCACAAGTACCTATGACCTCCTGTATTGTTTTCTTCATACCCTACCAGAAGTATCTGCGTTTCAGGGCTTGCATCGTATCGTTCACACCTCAGTGATTCGTCTTCCCATGATGGTACGCCAACGTCACTTCTTCACCATCCTCAAGCAACGCACAAACACGCGGTCTACCCCTAACTGCTCGGATCGCAAGTCTTTTAATTTTTTCCCAGATAACCGCATGCCTACATAAATATGATAAGTCCGCCCGACCTTGGATGCATCTTTTAGTGCTCGACAAATGAGGTCTTCCCTGGCTCCCGGCTGAGACCATATGGTGTTCATCGTACTGCGTCCGTAGTTGCTATAATCTACTTTCATCAGTCCAGACGTCCTCCTCTTCCAGATAAATTGCCTCGGCTTGTCTTTGATTATTTCGTCAACTTCGTCCATTTCCACGGGTCTCCCTACGGTTGAACTATCGTCTTCCGATGACGGGCCTCCTTCATCTTGGTCCTGACCGTCCCTAGTTTCCTCTTCACCTGGCGTCCACTCTCGCAGGAACTCCCTCACATATCCGGCAGGCTCCCCCCGATCTTTCTCGATAGCATTTACCATAAGCGCTCAAGATAGCCAATCATCCACTACGTTTCCTTTCCCTAGTTTGTAAACTATCTCAAGTGTATTCATTGAGGAGCTCTTTCCAACGGATAACCCTCGCAGAGGACTCTTTCAATTTACCTACCCATTGGAGGGGGCGGTGGTCGGTCGATACTCTGAATATTCTACCGAATACATAGGGTCGGAAATGATCTACGGCCCACACTATCCCCAGTAATTTCCTCTCCAGCGCGTTATATCTCGTTTCGACATCCGTAAAGCGTCTGCTTGCATACGCAACTGGGGGCTCCGCTCCCCCCCCTTCCTGAGATAACACCGCACCAAGTGCGTACTCGCTGGCATCTGTCGTAATAGTGAATTTCCGTTCAAAGTTAGGAAAGGCCAGGACAGGTTCCTTCTGGAGTTGTTCCATACATTTGCGGATATTATTCTCCATGGCAGGGGTCACGGTTTCCTTTCTTTAAGAGGTTATTAATGGGCTGCCATTTCTGGCCCAAATCTCCGATAATAGTTCAGGGTACCACTGACATACCTGAACATTGGGCTGGGGTGTCCTCTCTCCGTTTCCCAGCTTCTTTAACGCCTCTTGACACACGATGGTGTTGGAGCTCCCTGTATCGACCAAGCACCGTACTCCTCTCACTTTGATAATAGGCCGGATCTCGTTCCCCACGTTGCAACTCACCATCGTGCGGCCACCGCTCTGTATACATTCTCCTCAGATCTCTTCCGTGGATCCTCTCCTCCCGTTTGCTCTCCTCCATTCGTTTCTCGATGTGTTCGGCCGCCTCTCCATCCTCAACATCTGTGCTTGATGCCTCTGATACCACCGAAATGTCGCTGCTCGACTCGTCTGGTCTATGTGACTCTCTTCTTCGCCTCACTCTCTGCCCATTAACCTCCATTGGCTCTCCTAGGTTCGTCTCTCTCCTTCGGTACATATAAGGGTATCTTCTTGCTATGTAGCCCTCGTTCCCACATTTGAAGCATCTGGTACGAGGACATTGGGCCACCAGGTGACCCATTTTCTCACATCTGTGGCACCTCCGCACTTCTCTTCGACCGTTGTTCCTCGGCTTGGCCTGGTTCGTTCTTCTTTCGCCTGAGCGTCTTTCCCGGCCGACATCTCTCTTGCCCTTTCTCCTCCAAGGCGCTGGATTGTTCCTAGGGCTCTATTCCACCCCCCTCCTCAACCCCCATCCTGGTGTCTTCTTCCCGGGTGCTTGCATCTATCATATCTTGGGCACATTCTATAAATGTGCGCTCACGTGGCAGTCCTTCTTGCTTGTTGGTTTCCTTTGCCAGCTGTATCTTTAGTATTGCGTCCAGGATGTTCGTATTCCAGTGCACCACCTCTGCCCTCTAAGTCTCTCTCATCTTTTCTATGACTAAATTAAAATGGGCAAGTAAAGATGCCGCATACCATCCCTTCGACTGACCCTGCTTTCTTCTCTCACGGAACATACAGAAAATGTCCTCCTCCGGCGTCCATCTTCTCCCTCCGTAAGCCGTTTTCAATCGTTGCTTGACCACTGGCCAGAATGTCTCTTCATCAGCTTGGATGTGATTAAGAATGGTTCTCCAGATTCTGCAAATTAATGCCGCCTTCAGCAAAATAGCAACGTTTGTATCCAGCAGGTCCTCCGATACTTTGGCCTCCATTCTTCCTATGATGCGATCACCTCCTTTGAGGAAGTGGTTCAGTTCGCCGATCTCACCTGAGAAACGTTCTAGGTCTGAGATAGTCTTCCTTGAATCTTGCGACATGGCTGTCCTCACCTTTAGTTTAGCTAATATCTTGGCATGCGCCTGAGCTAACGTGGTCTGGGGTAAGTGGGGGCATTACCGGAGGTGCTGGTGCTATAGCTTCTAGAACCTCCTCAGTTGTCAATCGAGGACCTGAGAAGCCTGAATTAAATTATCGACTTAATCCTCAAAGCTGAGAGATGTGGTGGAGAAGGAACAGATAACTTAGTCGTAATGTAAGAACATAGGGCTGTTTGTAGTACAGGGAGGTAAGGGACTGCCATGTGGTTGCCGCGGTGCTGGTTCGAACCTGGCCTGGCGGTTTGTGGTGGTCTCACAATATGAAAACTTGATTCTTCCACCATCGTTAGAATAGGTTGGTTACCTTTAGATAACCGTAAATACTCCCTCCCTGTTGTCAGAAATCACCAGGAAGGGGGTCATAAGAAAAGAAAAAATATGTAAGATTTCACGTTTTTAACGTTCCCTTAGATTGCATTTAATTAACTATAAATCTAATAATTCTGTATCGCAAATTGCCTTTCAATTATGGTAAACTCTAACATAGGTACATTTCAGAAAAAAATATATAATGTTTTGATTAAATATTTCACTACTATGTAAACACCGTCTTTGCTATATAAATACTATATGAATTTTTCATATTTATTCAGCATATATGTGATTCATACTATATGAATAACCCCTTATTTCCCCGTTGTGGTGCACCCGACGGCATCCCTTTGTTTTAAGCAAACGAGATTTTCCTTGGCTTGTAACATAGGAAAACTAGCATGATTTATTATAATGTGTAGTTCTTCCTTGAAAAAAGTTTGATTTATAATGAAATAATTCAATAAAATTATAAATGAAAACAATAAAAAATGTATTAGCCAGAAAATAGAGTTGATATTTTAATAGAGTTACAAATGAGAACTCTGTAGAAATAGGGATGTAGCTCCATTCAATAGAATTTTAGGAAATTTAAAAAAAAAAAAAAAAATCCAAGTTTTGTTTTTTAACTCTTTATTTTTAAAGTGAATCTATTCTCATTAAGAAAAAAATCAGAAAGTAGGAAATTTCTGTGGCATCACAGCATAACTGGGGTAACCTGAAACTAAGTAATGTGTGGAGGAGGTCAGGACCGTACTTATCTACTCTAGTACTATGTTTTAGTAATATGGATTTCGGTGCCAAAATTATTTCATTAAAATTAACAATATATATGACTCAAAAAGATAAATTGTATGAAGAAAAGTTCTGTATTCCACCCATAAACTTTTTTTCTGAAGAATTAATATCAAAATTGATGGGAATGTCTTCTATTGAAAATGCTTAATGAATCCCAGTCAAAAGTTTTTTTTTTTTAACAATTGATTTATTTTTAAGTCTCAACTACTAATTTTTGTTGAATTAATTTTCATTAGTTAAAATCAGGTAAAAAACAAGTGTTGATTCAGTTGTTTAACCCTGTCATTTCATTAATAAAACCTGGTTCAATGCGTGTGTTTATGTTGATCCTATATATTACATTTGTTTTGGAAACAAATAAATAACGTAATATTAATTACAGGAAGTGAATAATAATGATCTACTAATTAGCTGTAGGTATAAAATCGACAATGCAACTCTGAAATTTCATTGAGAAGAAAGAACCATGTCTCGAGCTCTCGTCTTCTTAGTAGCAGTACTGTGTCTGGCTTCAGTGGCAGTGGCCGCCAGTGATGGTAAGTTCTATGAAGTTATTTAGTTGTAAAACTAAACAAAAAACATTATACAGTATATAATATTGGGAAATAAATATTGGGAAATCACTGTTCTTTAATTTAGAAAAGTTTTATGTCGCTGAAAAAAAAACAAAAAAAAAAACATGGGTTTCAATATATATACAATATTTTTAATAATGATCTTTTCATTTCATGAATATGTTTATAGTTAATCCAATAGTGTATATCTTTCTTCCCCTGATAATGAGAAAGGTGGTCCTGTAACGCGCGTGGTTTCATTTTCCATGAGCCACGTTATATTTGTATTAAAATGCAACCATTAAATTATTTATTCATTTTAATACTATTAGGAACTTCAAAAATATTATGTCAAAAAGTCCTGAGAAACAGATTGAAAACCAATTTTTTGTCATTTATTTTTTATTTTTGAAAGTTATTTTCTTTAAGTTCGACACAATTTATGAGACATACCTTCAATTTTCTTAAAGCAAAATAAATATTGTCATTTTTAAATATAAAAATATTTAATCCATCTGCTTCTTTAACTTGTTTATGGAATATACTGGAATTCAGTGTACCACATTAAAACCTATACCAGAATTAAGGAATAAGCTCCAACCCACAGGTTAATTCTCAGGCCTATGATGAGAGTAGACCTATAGTTTAAAATCCTATAAAACTTTTTAATTTATCATTCATAAAATATAAATAATCTAACGTTTATAAGTTATCTAATTTTCTTTAATAATTCTAGTAGTTATAAAACTAATACCGATCTGTTATTCCAAATACCAATCCGAAAAAAAAATTTATCGGTGACTTATACAGCCGTCCATTATCGTAGTAAAATTTTCATTAAAACTATTTAAAAATAAAACCAATTTTAAGAACTTAACAATTTTTTATTTTTTTTTTTCAATAATAACTTATGTATCATTAATTTGTGAATTAACTATATTTCAGTGGTATTCTGCAATGACTACTTCTATTGCCCGAGTACCTACAGGTGCTGCGTTTTCGGTTTTTACGCCTGCTGTAGAGATCCAATACTGCCTGACGGATCTTACGGGAAACAAGAAGTAATTAGGGCCACTAGAGTTTCTTCAGGATAGTAAGGTATTTTAAGGTTTTAATTTCCATTTAAAATAACTAAATTTAAAATGTATGTATATGAATTAAACAATCATATTAATGATATAATTATTATTTAAATCATAATGTTATAGTTTTATATGATGACTGAATTTAAGTCTGAGCATTATCTTCTTAACATGGTATACTCTTTGAATATAGTAATAAAAAGGACACGCGAATCAGCTATTTATCTTTCTTTAATTTTATAACCAGGTTAATCCTCGGTAAAAAAAATTATTTGGTTGTTTCAATCATTTACAACACAATATTACATATTTTAATTAATGATACCATGTTATGTTTGTTACACTCTAAACGATCAATTTTATTTTTTCTGGTATAGTTGCATATTACACTGAAGTAAACATAATTTTAAGCATAATTCAATTATAAAACGTATTATTTAATCTTGTAATTTTCAGGTTTGGAAATTGGAAAGGGATTTTGGCCTAAAACAATACAATGAATTATGAGAAGCATACAGAAGAAAACACTTTTGGTTTTTATGAACCCAATTAATATATGAATTAAAATATTAAAAAAAATATTAGATAGACGTTTAGTTTTATTTGATATGTTAATACCTTTTCTGATAAAGTCTAGCGTTGGGTTAAATTATCTTCTTTATGAACACAGGAACTTTAATAATAAAAAAGCTCTGTATCTTAATATAGAAAATACGGAGGTATTTTTAAATTTAATATACTGAACGGGGAAACTACTGAAGGGACTATCGCTATCTCACTTCATAAAGAGTGCAACTTCTAAGAGCACTACGATTTATTGATTGAAAAAATGGCCAAAATCGGCCACTACTGCGCTGATAATACTATCCATTATAGGAGTTAGAAGGCTCATAGATCTTGGGGCCCTCAGCCGTGACTCAGTAGGCTCTTAGTGTAAAGATAGCACCTCTCTGCAGATGAGCCAAGAGTTAAAGCTAGGGTGGAAGAGAGATCGCTTCAATTACAGCTCATAGATGGTGTGATTCTGTCTAGACCTCAGTAAACAAGCAACTAATAGGTAAACCAATGCAAACCGAGCCATCATGAGAATAAGTAATATTCTAAATACTACATAATCAGTAGTAGTAACTGGTTAAGATTCAGTCTTCTTCTTCTTTCTCTTCCTACTTAAAGCCTTTCAGCGTGGAGGAGCCTCTGTCCAAGCAAACCAAGCCTCTCGATCCCGAGCCAGAACCCTCATGGCATCCCAGTTTTTCCCTCTTTTCTCTCCCACTCTGGAGATGTAGTCCTTCCATTGTATTCTGGGTCTCCCTCTTGGGCGTTTTCCTGTTGGTCTGGCCTCAATATATTTTCTTGGATCCCTATCTTCACAGATTCTCTCAAAATAGATGTCCAAACCATCTGAGTTGGCTCTTTTCAATGGTATCCTTTATGGAGACATTTCAAACATCCTGTCTTGTCCTCTCATTTCGTATGCGATCCCTCCTAGTTCGGCCTGCCACTCTCTGTAGGTATCTCATTTCCATTGCAGTGACTCTGCTTAGGTGCTTATCAAGTGGTACACAGCGTTCACTTCCGTAAATGAGAGTAGGTTGGTTTATAACCTTGAAGATATGTATGTACTTTATTGAACATTCTTCTACCCCCCTCTTCCCTATAACTGTATTGCAGAGGTTTGGAAGAGTAGGTATTGGATTGGCCTTCTTTATCCTATTGGATATCTCTTGGTCTACCCTTCTATTCCTTCTGTTCACTGTTCCTAGGTATGTGTACTCGTCCGCCATTCCTATTGGTTAACCTTTGCAAAGTATTTCAATCCTTTCCTGTTCCCGGCTTATATGCATTATTTTGCTTTTCCTGACATTAATGTTCATTCCCTTTCTTTCCAGCTCAGCTTCCCATTCAGTTACAGCTTGTTGTAGGTTCCCTTTATTATCTGCTATAAGGACAATGTGATCCGCAAATACCATTACCCGGGACACTGCTGTCCTCATGTTCCATATTTTTGATTGGCATAATTTATGATTGGAATTAGGATCAGAAGTGAATAATTGTCTTATACCTCTTGCAGTTATTACACATTGTATACGTTTTAACATGTTTCATGTTTTTTTTTGTTTGGTTTTTCTGCCATTTGCATAAATGTACATATACATTTTTATTTGAATTTATTTATATATGATGGTATTTAAATTTATACGAGGTACTTAGAAGTAATTGATTTTTCTTTTATTTTCAATTAAGAATGAGAATTTATTTTTATTGTAGATGTCGTATAAACTAAGTTATTTCTATAGATATAGACATTTATGTTATTCAGACCTCTTCCAAGATGCTAAAAATGACAACAAAAAAGTAATAAAACGATGTAAATAAATTGATTTATTACAAATAGTAAATATAAAAATTTATAAGTCATCGACTAGAAATGGACAATAAGTAATTTTAAATTAAAAAAAAATAATCTGGTAAAAGAATTGAAAGAAAAAGATTTTTCAGGACATGATAAGCATGAAATCTTAGACTTTTCATTAAGTCAGGTGTTCCAAGAAATAGAAACGGGAAGTTGTTTGTTGTTGAAAAGGTTTCAGTAACTTTAAGGCTGGCGTTGTAGTCTTTGATTCTTAATGAACCAGTGTCCCTTTCTTATTTTAAATAAACGTACTTCAAAGCTTCTTTCTAGTTCAATACTTTTCTACTTCTGCAAAGTACCAAAAGATAGCAGTATAGCTTTTGATTTTAATACGTTCACAATTAATGAAGATATATTAATTATATGCGTTCTAAAACCTAATTGGTGGCATCATCACTTTTATCCAACATTATTTTTACATAGTTATTAATAGATAATTTAAATTCTAAACGGAAACAGTAAATGTGCTTCTAACAAAATTCAATAATTTTTAATTCAAAATTGGGTATGGTCATATTTATCTTGTATGAAGAGTAAATAAATAGTTCCAACTTTATCGTATTCTAATTTTCATCACCTGAACGATAATTACAGTGGGTATTTCAGAATAAATATCCTGGTCTGTTTCGTAGAAGGTGAATATTGAAAACAGAATTATAGAAATATTTTATAGCTATTAAATCGAAATGTCCAAATATTTTTTCATACTATTAGAAGTTGAAGTAAAATTTTAACCAAACTAGTAAAAACAATAACTTATTTGTTTTAGATTCTCCACTAAAATGTCATATCAAAAAGATAAACATATTGAAGACTCAACGTGTCCTTATGTCTTAGAGGATTCGGCTAAAATAAGGATGAATATGATCCTTATAAATATAAATCCAAAGTCTTTTATAGACTTGAGTTAGTTAATTGCTCACATACTACTTACAATAATCACCAATTGAATTTTACCAGCTCTCTCAAGTACAATCTTGATAAAAAACCATGTAAGTTTCAACTTTACGAAATAAATATTATGCAAACGTTAAAATATTCGAATAGCGATCTAGTAATCTAAAAGTTATAAATATTTCTTCAAATATGGAAAAATGTCCTTCAACGTCCTTATTGTCAGAGCTTTTAAAAATCATAACTTAAACCCTAATGTTTATACTAAGTTTAATTATTTAGGCTATATGTCGACCTTACTTAATATAATTTAACTAATTGGAATTCTGATGGGACTGGTAGAAAATTAATCGAGATCCATGAAGTAATAAATTTCATCCATTATTTTTTAATCTGCGTCAGTAATTTTTTTATATATTAAATTATTTTTACTGTTAATACCAGCTCTTACGCAAAAAATCGATCTGTAATGACTCTCCATCATGCCAATCCTCCTTGACTAGAGACCATAGCCCATTCTCATTCACCTGTCCGATCATGTTGAATTAGTTACTGCATGTGAAAATAGGTCCAAAAGAGACCACTATACCAAAGTAGCCTACTGTAAACAGCTTTTTGCATTTAAATTAAATCTGATTTAGTAATGGATCCATGTCAAGTCATTTGAATGAGAGGTTGAATCATTTAAGGTTGAGGTCATTTAAATGATAAATAATTATATTATAAATCAAAGTTTTCCAAGGAAAATAATTTTTCTACTCACAACATGCGTGTTATGTAAAATCGTTTACCAAAAAAGCGAAAATAGATTATTAGTTATTTTTTCTTCAAATTACTAAGTATGCATGGCACTTGAGCAGGAGAGCGGGCCTTACTACGCAGCTCTATTAGTGGGATCTAATTAGTGATCCAACCAGATTTCCCAACTATAGCGTAATTTCTCCCATTATTCCGAACATTTCCCATCCCTTCAATCCTCCGCGAAGGTTGAAACGACAGTGGTACAGTGGTCCTATTATATTGGAGTTTTGGCAATGGTCAGACTGTCCACTCAAGTTCTGAGCGTCTGCGGCTAGCAATCTACTCATCCTGAACTGGCTTTTAATACCAGTGAGGTGGTTAAGAGAGAAGTGCTGGGATTTATAAAGTGGGATTTACCGGAGTCCTGTTCTTTCGATGGGATTCCCCAGGCTGAATGTAAACATTGAAAATAAGGAATGATAGTGTTTACGTATTTTTTATTGTTATTTCTTTCAATCTCTTCTATTTTTATCATTTAATTTTTATATTTGTAAATATGGTGTAAATGAGCTCTATCATCCATATTACCATTGTCTAAAAATATGACAAAAATAATACAAAAAAAAAATTCTGAACAAAGAAATAACATTAAAGTTAAATAAAAAATGGACATTACATTAATAGTGATCATAATATAGACAAAGAGAATATCATTGCAGGTAAAACTCCACCAAATGAGCTGTATCGTAATGATCTCGTCCACACGATTCTTAGGCATTCGAAGAAACAATAATTCCTACTCTTATTTATCGACATTTACTCAATTTTACATAAGATAAATATAATTTTCAAAATGTGCACATTCTTAATTAATAAATTATTTCTTTTGGAGAGCTTTGGTTTTTATAATATAGCAAAATATTGCTAATTTTCTGGCTAACTGCTATCATAAAGCAGGAGAGGGTTTCAAAAACCATGTTTACGTCTTCATGAAACTGTATCATGACCCCTCGTCATGATAAGTCAAATAGAATTGTGTATGATCATCATTGAATAATTTTTTTGAGGTATCGTGTTCATTATTTTACCTAATCTGATGGTGCTGGACCTTGTCCACTGCATCCGTCCGGTTGCCTCCTGCAGTTCATCAGGCTACCTGGTCTCAGTCCGATTCAACATTCACTTTTCAGGTGGCTCACCGATGTCGGGTGGTACCCCTGGTGCCTCGTCAGCGCTTTCAGTCAGACCTGAAAACTACCCTTTTGGTTGACCTGTATTAATTTTACGTCCCCAATGCTTTTCAATTCTTCTTGAGACAGGGAATTGTAATATCTTTCGCAGTCCAACCCGCTGCACTTCTCTTGCGTGTCCTGGGGTTTAAGAGGGATGGCGGGAACCCTATCGTCGCAAGGACGCTAGCGAAGGCAGATTTCCTTCTCCTTAAGCCTTTCTGCCCGAGGCGCATCCTGGAGTGGGGCCTTCTTCGCACGGCCTTTCCATCCATCGCTTTCCTCTTGCTCGCTGTCTGTAGAGGCTTCCGATTCCCCTCCAGAAGGATGTCTGGTTGGACGTTCAACTACCTACCTAACTGTAGATCTAGCTGATGTGGTTTTTCAAGCTACTTTCTTCAACTTTCCGTTGGTGAGCCAGGAATTCCAGCAGTACCCAACTGCTGGACTTCTACCCAACGAATATTTTGTCCGTACTGCCCTATCCGCCTTTCAATCTAAGAATACCTTGCTAGTACTGTCCTCTTCAATCTTTTTTTTTTTTATTGTATGACCGCCTTTCTGGGCATACAATAAAATTCTGGTATCATACGGAAGAGGAGAGGGGGAGGAGGTTTATCTTCAGAGTACCACCCTATTCTCACCATAGTGAAGAGTAAGGTTTACATCACGTGGGCCCACCGAAGAAATAAAAGTCGACCCAAACTGGTGCTGGTGCAGTTTCGAGGTTGCAAGACTTATGCATCAACTACCTTAGCTACAAACGGACCTGTTTGTCCACTTCAATCCATACTCTCCTTACCTATTTATCTATATTTCCCGCTCGTTTATGTACCCATTTCCATCAATCAGTACATTTTTCACCCCAATGAAGAGGAAAAACCAATAAGATTGGTGGAAAGAGATCCTTAAAATTAGAGAATCTCTTTCCAGCAATCTCAAAGGCTCCTTTGTAAAAGTGATCCTGAATTACTTTTGGGTCAGTATTTTGGTTTCTTTGTTGTTTAGGATTCTTTAGTCTTGTCTGTCTGTTTCTTTTTTATTGGTGAGAATTAAGTGTGCAAAGGTCTGGAGTTGCCATTTGATGCTGCCGTACCTACCAGAGTTAATTAATACCAAAATATATAAAGGTGATTAATTCCAAAATATTTAGAAGTTGCTTTTTTTTTCTCTATAGACTTGTCAATTATAGTATATGGACATTCATGCTCTTGTTTATTACGTAGCATAGTATACATGAAACAACTACTTGCGAATGCTGTACGAACCTTCTAATTCTATATTCAATGAACTTGCTAACATCATAATCAGTCTGTGGTATCTTTACCGACCTAAAAAAGAAGAAGTTTAGTTAATGTTCGTTGTAATGATGAAGTATAAATAAGCCATTGCAACAAATTTGCATAGCCTGTTATATTTTAATTGTATTTTTGTCTCGAATATATGTTTAGGTAATCGTACTTCGTATTTATAATAAGAGAACGGAGGTTTTCTCTTCGATTTTCTTTCTTATCTGGACATGTCTTTTATTCTCTTTTGGAAACTGGAATCTCTGGTTTCGAAATTTACTATATTTTCCGCATCTCAATGCCCTTTCCAGAAGGTCTTGACACCTGAATCAAAGCTTTCCGAGAGGACACACTATCTTCCCTCACCTACTACCTAAATGCTTTCTTGGATTTTTATCAAGGGCTTCCTGTCTACCACTTCTAAATATATCTTTTGTGTTAAAGTTAGTTATGAGAAATAACCGTTCTCAACATTAAACCAGCAAATATTTTACCTGGCTGGTTTTGAAAAAAATTAACATATATATCTGATATGCGTATGCGTTTGAAATAATTTGGACCGGCTAACGTTGCGAAATGAAACTTATAAAATATTTTAAATATATTTGTATCCTTACATTTTTAAGAAATTTCTTATCTGAAGGTTTTAAAGGACACTAAAAACTAATCAGATTTGGTTTTTCTTTAAAAAAATATTATTTAGTCCTACATTACAAAAGTTGACTTTTGGTTTTTGTATTTTTGTATACAATTGACAATACTGTTTTGTTATTCTACATCAAAGAACAAATTCTTTAGTTTATTAATCCCCCAATGTCATAACAGAAGCACAGTATTGAAAATATTTAGACCGACTGGCCAGGAAAAGTGGGATCAAATATTATTTTCTGTAGAAATAAAGATTATATTCGTTTTTCACTCTTAAAAACTTTCATACAGATCGAAAAATAATTTATTTTTTGTTCAAAAGTGATAGCCTTCGAAAATAACAAAAAAAAATGAAATTACTTTAATACAACCTTACCAATCCACTCGAAACTTACCAGTGATTTAGGGTCATCTAAAATGCACGAAATGATACAAACAAGATCTATTTAAGGAAATAAGAAGTGAAGAGGTAATATAAAACGCTTAAAAAGTAATTTTTTATTTAAAAAGACTTTTAATTCATTATAAAGAAATAACAACTAAAAGCTATTAACATGGATTGGAATGAAAATTCAGCTTTCTAATATAAAAGTAAAACCAAGTGACAAGAACTGTAGCACAAGAAGGATGAACCAGAGAAACAAAATATTAAGAAAAATAAGTGAATCAGGCGATGATAGTATTGAGTTGAAACAAAAAAGACACATCAAAGAAACAATTTGTGAAAGGCAATCAAGAGTACAAGATTTACAAAATGTGTAGTTAAAAAAATTGAAATGTCAAAGGAGTGCGTGACATCTTAGTTAGGTAGTTATGATATTCAGTGGCGAATGGAGTAGAGATTAAATGAGTCTTAGAATTTTGAGTCCTATCACAATCTAAAATGATTTATTCAAATATTAATGAAAATTAATTACTAAACTATTAATAATTAAACGTTAACTGATTAATGTATTAATTAAAAGTAATGAAATGACTAGTGATCTAAGGTACATTAAAAAATGAATAAATAAAACTAAAAAATTCTTAATCTAATGCATAGTTGCTGGGGTTTATCTAAACTTTATGTAAAGAAGAATATATAGTTTACTTATACAAGAAAATATTTAAGGATTGTGAGTGAAATTAATATTAGTCAGTTAAAATTATAAATTCTAATTATTTTAAGGATGCCAATTAACAGCTTATATTAACCAATAATGATTGATTTAAATTTATTATATAGCAAATTCTTGTTTGTT
>NW_027105404.1:131828-134443 GCF_000696795.3 Halyomorpha halys | reverse complement strand
TGTTGTATTTATCTTCTGCTGGAACTGTCTAGAGAATTTAGGATTGAAAAAGTACTTATAAGTTGGATGCGAGGGTTGTAGGTATAGCCGGGAAAAATAATTTGTAGCTAATAGTTGTCGTCTAAATAGTAGGGGTAATATTCCAGATTCAGCACATAATCTTAAAATTGGACTGGTCCTAAAGGCACCTGTGGCAATGCGGATTTCGTTGTTTTGAACGGTGTCGGGTTTGGCTAGGGTTTGGAAGCGAGCTGAGCCATACACAAAACTTCCATAATCAATTTTGGAGCGGATTAAGGCTGTGTATATTTTCAACATCATTGATCTATCATTGAAGAACAACTCAGAGGTATACAAATCAGTCCCGCCTAAAGCAAGGTTATGTGAGTTGGAAAAAGGAACGAAGATCTCATAATCACTTGCAATGGAGAGACCCTTGAGCAAATTGACACCTAATGCTACCTGGGAAATACCAGATATCCATGACACTTATAAGAAAGCGGGAGTTGAGCAGGAAGGTGAAGATTCTGCAATTCAAATCAGTTTTTCTCCCAGTTCTACTGTATGGATCAGAAAGCTGGACAGCCCTGGGCCGTCATGCCAGCACTGTTGTTTCTGAGAAAATGAGATTCCTACGGATAATATTAGGAAAAACTAGAGGAGACCGAATAAGGAATGAAAGGGTGCGCGTTGAACTAGGAGTAAGATCCGTCCAAGAGGTGATTTAAGAAAGACAACTGAAATGGTTCGAATATGTTAACAGAATGGGCCAGGTGGCTTCTAGTAGCAAGACCGGGAGGAAGGTGACCTCAAGGCAGGCCAAGGCTCATGTATGCTGACCTGATTGAGATAATTGGCACAGTGAGAGGAAACACCATACCGGAGATGATAAAGCTTGCAAAGGTGTACAAGAGGTGATTTAATAAATTATAATTTTAAATAACCTTCCTTAACCGCAAGTGTTTTTTAAATTGTCTAATCCTGTCATTCTATCTAATTAAACCTTGTTCTACGCATGTGTTTATGTTTATTCTCTATATATTTTATTTATTGTAGAAACAAATAGATTACGTAATATTAATGACAGGAAGTAAATAGTAATGATCTACTAATTAGCTGGAGGTATAAAATCGACGATGCATCTATGAAACTTTATTCTGAAGGAATAATTATGTCTCGTACTTTCGCCTTCTTAGTAGCAGTACTGTGCCTGGCATCAGTGGCTGCGAGTGATGGTAAGTTACCGATATAATCATAAATAATGAATATAAAATTTGTAAGAATTTATTATGCCTTAATTCAACAAAGCTTGATGTCCCTTAAAAATAAATTGTTTTCATGCAGTATGTTGAATACTAAAAAAAAAAAAAAATATACTAATTTTTGGGTTTTTGGTGATACATTATATAACAATAGAATAACTCATTGAGAATTTCAGATGTTAAGGTTTTAATAAGAGAATTTCATCCAATAATTCCTCAAATTAATCAAATACATTTCCAAAAATTGTACAGTATAATTATTTGTTACAAGAAAAATATAGTACTTTTTTGTAATATAAAAAAATTAAAATTTTTATTTATCATTCAGTAATAATTTTTCTATTATTAATTGTTAAACTAAATATATTTCAGTTGTATTCTGCAATGACTACTTCTATTGCCCAAGTACCTACAGATGCTGCGTTTTCGGTTTTTACGCCTGCTGTAGAGATCCAATCCTGCCAGATGGATCTTATGGAAAACATGAAATAATTAGAGCCACCAGGGTTTCTTCAGGATAGTAAGATACTTCGGTGTTTTTACTCCCATTTCAGAAATTTCTACATAAATAAACCCATGAATTTAATATTATAATATATTTTAAAAGAATAATATCTAAGATAAATAAATGATACCATGTTTGTTGCGTCAGTTGGACTCCTAAAAATTTATTATAACGCTATTGGTTTAGTTACATATTTAGTACCTACTCAGAGGTAAACATAATTGTAATAACGATTAAATTATAAAATAATATTACAAAATACTTTTGTTTTTTAACTACTCCATAAATACACGAATTAAAAAATAAAAAATAATTTATTTCACAGGCATACAGTTTTTGTTTATTTTCATACCTTTTCTTATTAAGTTTGACTTTGAATAAAATTATTGTTTTCATCAAACACTGGTACGTTAGTAATGACAACTTTTTAGTCTCTTGATATTAAAAGTAAAAAATATTATTAATTAAATATTTTATGATGGCGAAGACAAATAATATTCTATCGTTTGAAAGTGTCTGACATGAAAAATATACATAGAAAAGAATTTTTTTAGTAGTCGAGGTAACTCAGATGTAGCTTTGAGTACTTCCAGATCGGTTTCTTCATCAATTTTTTCTGATTGAATTCACATGACAAAACAATTTACTTGATATTAAAAGTCATATATCTCATAACACTAACATAATCATTGATACATTAATATTTCCTATCTTTGGTTGAGCTAAAAGGTATTGCAGGGGTCTAAAAGAGGGATTGGTGGATGTCTTACACTAGACACTTTAATTGTACCTCACAAATGATGCAGTTCTTTCTGGATTTAGGAAAGAAGTGACAGGTGGATAAAATG
>NW_027105404.1:127885-131601 GCF_000696795.3 Halyomorpha halys | reverse complement strand
AAACAGATGCTAAATAGAATAAGAAAATTGATTTATAATAATTTTCAAGCATTGAATAGTTATAGATAATAAATAAATTTAAATTTGAAAAGCATAGATACAGAAACGCCTTTTAGGAAATGATGAGCACCAGGTCTACAATTTCAAAGCAGTCTATTACTCCAAGAAATAAGAGTAGAAATAGAATAGAATTTATAATAGATTGAAGTTTTCAGAAACTATAAAGTTAAGGCTAATGAGATTTAACCATTAAATAATCAAAGTTTCTTTCCCAGTTTAAATAAACGTACTTCAAAGTTTCGGTCTAGTTTACTCAGTGTGTCTTTTGAATTACAGAAGTTCAAAATTAAAGATGTAATAGATTTGATGCGAACAATAAAATTCTAATTATTTACACAATTGGCAGTATAAGATCAAGGAAAGTTGTTGATTATTCATATTAGTATATTAGTCAACATTATTTTCAAACAGTTACTCCATACATTTATTAACAACGTTTCACAACGTAAACAGTCAATATACTTCTTACCTATTTCGTAATAATTTTTTATTCATTACCTTCATTACTTTCATGGTCCCCTTTACCTTAAAAGATTATAAATAAGGATAAATGAATAAATCTTACTTTAAAATATTCTATACTCCACAAATGGTTATACGACGAAATAGAACGGAATTATGGTTTAATTCAAGAACGGAAACATGTCTTTAGACAAAGCGCTAAATGGTTAAAAGATTAGAACATAGAATTTAATGATGATTCTATGTTAGAGGAAACGCGAGAATTAATATTAGGGCCTATACCTCAAATTGTAGTAATATAAAAAAAAATAATGATAATATATCAACTGAAAGTAATTTTTCCATTACTATACATAAGTATTAAATTATAAGTAAAAAACCTAAAAAAAATTACTTTTTTTGAATATCCCAATTTTGTTATTGTAAGGTAACTCTAGATTCGAAGAAAACAACAATAAACTCGATTAGGGATCTTTATTGCAACTGGAGACAGAATTTGACACTCTTTCTGTAGACGTCCCTGTTGGTTTAACTATTTTTTTTATTTATTTATTTTTTTTTATAAAATGCGTTATCCTGAAAAAAAGGAAAAAAAAACTAAAAAAATGTTGCTTATTTTAAGGGTAATACTAATATCTACTAATTTCGATTTTCGTAATATCATATTTTTTATCTAAGCTTAAAACGAAAAACATGCTATCTTCTGCATTAGCCAATACTTAAAGATTAAGTAGAATTATATAATGGACATCTAAATGAAAGGATTCACTGTTGTAATGAATCAAGACACTAATAAATAGCTAACTGCTTAAAATATAAGTTAGTTTTAATGTACTAACTCAGAGATATAAAATTTTATTATTAAATCCGAATACTACGTTTAAGAGCAAATAAATATCCTTGAGAACGAAATAGTTATTTGATCTGCAGCGACAAAACAATAGATATTTTCAAGACCATTATGATAGGTACGTTATTTGAACGTATTTGTAATATGAATAAGAGTAATTAGCAGCATGGTAAAAAAATGACAAATATTGACTGTGGCAACAGTAATAAGAGTTCTCTGTTCTCTAGACCTCATATTTAAATTGAACATTCCAATACTGGAAAAAAATATATATAAAAAAGGAACAAGATTATTACTATTATTTTATAAATGTTACGCTGAATCGCTAATTCGAACGAATTATTTACCAACAACGTAAACTGGACTATGCAAAGTACACTCAACGCGTTGTGGGTATTTCTATTAGGTTATTGGCCAAAATGATAAAGCGTTACTAAGGAGGTAGTGGGTAGGAACTTTTTTATGCATCAAGTATATGATATGTTTTTGAAAAAATAATATTTATCATAGAAAGTCTATAATGCTACCAAGAATGGGAAAAAATGTACTTTTTCAAATGAAAAATCTTAAGGTTTTGTAACAAGAAATATTATTAAATACTTTTCAGAAAACTTTTGTAATTTGAGTATGTCAATTTGTCAAAAGAATGACTCATTTAGAATATTAGTACGAGAAATTATTGCCACAGTGGTAAATAATATAAAAATATATTTACTGAAACGAGTGAAGATTAATTTTAATCCGAAATGAGGTGGTTAAACGAAAGTTGAGTGATGAGTGCACCGTACCAGATTTATCCTATGCATTCTATATTTTAGAGTTAGTCCTTTAAAATAATCTTACATTTTAAGCAGTTATTCATTTATTAATGCCACGATTCATAAAATTAAGCAGTTGACGCTTTCATGGGTGTATTGAGTATCTAACCCTATGAAACCTTCGCTCAATCCAGGGGCATATTCACATGTATCAGCTTCAAAGGTTTTGAGTACCAGTATTGTTCATTCTATTCAATTTAGATTGTAATTACAGTGATCGTTCTTACACAGCACTCATGTACAAATCAATAATGGAGCACATTCAGTTGACATGATCCGGTTATTAACCATCCTTTAATGGAATAAATTACCATATCACCATTATGGATAGATTTACTAGGTGACCTGAGGGGTCTAACTATAATCGGAGATTAACGCGATGGCTTGTGGCTTTTATGCAGTGGAAGACTAGTGCCAATCAGTTTGCTAGCATCTTGTGATCGCACCTATCACTTCATCATTCACACTCCTAAAGATTTATGTTTTTATTACAATTTAATAATATAACATAAAAATTAATTTTATTTTTATATTGATCTCAATTAACTCTTGTTTTGTATAATATGAGAAACAATTACAAAGAATACGATAGTCTGTAAAAATGTTCATTGTAGATAACATACAGATTTTGCACTATATATTCTCTAAGGTTGTTAGTTGATTTTTCATTATTATTTTTATTTTATTAATGGGGTGTATATATATTTTAAAAAATACCGTTTTTCAACCAAATGTTTGTATCATTATTTATTTGATATAAAATACAATTAATACTTTAAGTATAGAACATTTTTATCTACTGTCATTAGCCATAAGCTACCCAAATACTCGATCCTACGCTGACAACTATTCTTTGGGATGGTTGTCAAAAAACTCTTGGACCGCAATTTCAACTTCCACAAAATTATTAAAAATTTTCCCTTGAAGGAAATGGGCCATGGATCGAAACAAGTAGTATTCAGATGGTGCGAGGTATGGACTTTATGGTGGATGAGGTAGGAGTTTGAACCCATGTCGAACCAGAGTTCTTTAAACTTTTCTTTGGTTTGACGGGAAGTGATTGCTGAATGCTGAGGATTAAGTTCGTGAGGGACCAGACTTCTGCCCTTTTTTCACGTTCTCCATAGAGAGTAGATGGCGACTAACAGTATCTTACGACACACCATATCCCTTGGAAAGTTCGCGAGTACTTGTGGACGGATATGACTCTATTACTCCAAACTACTCCCTCCACTTCAAATTTTAAATGATCGGGTTTCAAAATTTTCTCAGGAATCTATCAGTCCTATAAGATTAAATTTAAACAACTATCTTTGGATTTACCATTCTGGCTATATCGAAGTTTCTTATAAAAAAGTAATGTATAATCCAAATTTAGGTTGGGTGAAACCGTACTCAGCTGAAGTATAAGTAACTAAGGTCGTGAAATAAAAATTTATTATACTTAATTTTCATATTTGCGGTTATTTTTTCTTAGCTGACATTCCAACCCATCCTAACACAATCCTCACCACGTATGCCGATGA